>NW_015505730.1:657621-695112 GCF_001515645.1 Sinocyclocheilus grahami
AAAACTCGTGTTTGAATCATCAGTGGCAAATTCTTTAAATAAAAAAAACTTACTTACAGTCTGTGAGTCAGAACAGCCGGCATTGTAGTCTACTCTACCAGGATCAGGAAACGGTCCTCCATAAAATGTGCTGCACACATCTGAATATTTGGGTTGAAGTGTTCTGGAACAGTGTTGTAAATACAACTTAACCACTGATTTCTAGTTGTGTCCTATTTTGGAAGGCCAAACAAAGTAGTTTCACTTTCACAACGAAACACACAGCGTCACACACGGTGGGCTAGAGTGAGCGGAGGCCGGCGGCCTAAAGTGAGCGGAGGCCGGTGGGCTTGAGAATGGCGCGGCCAGCGGATTCAACAAAGCAGCGGCCGGCGGGCTTGCAGCAACCACGTGATGACCCCGGGCTGGACTCCGCTTCGTCCATGGTGAAAGCCAATCCGGCGATTCACAGCACGAAGTTGATGTATTTCCTCAACGACCAGCACGGATCAGCTCTAGGCATGACGAAGCGGATATCGTCCTCTTTTGGAAGGCCAAACAAAGTAGTTTCGCTTTCACAACTAAACACACAGCGCCTTCACGACATGGCGGCAGCAGCAACAACAATACTACAGCGAGAATAAAAGTTACGCCTTCTTTCTTTGCGTGAACATTTGGGCGGCGTTAAGCAAATCTTCCCACATCGTGACGTAGATATGTGGGGGCGTTAGAACGAGCCATTTTAGTTAGGCGTGGTTGACTCTTAACTTTTATAAAGAATATCTCTTTGGATTTGAGACTTTAGTCTTTGCAACTTTACAGATCTTCTTTATGCACCAAGAGCTTGTAACAGTCCAAAGAGAAAGGAAAAATTTTAATTGCATCATATGACCCCTTTAAACGGTAGTGTACATTATAACATATATAAAAATACATACTGCATAAAATACAAACTGAGATGCATTATGTGAAGCACTGCACAATAAGCTCCTCTCTTAGTATGTACTGTAAAGAAGAGAACATGAAATGAACAAAGATTGATGCACTGTCCCGAATCATATTTCATTCTAGCTTATTGTTAATGTTGAAAACAGTTGTTCTGCTTGATATTTTTGTGATTTTTTCTGTATTCTTTGATGAATAGAAATTCAAAATAACATAATTTATTTAAAATAGAAATCTTTTGCAACATTACAGTGACATTTACTGTCACTTTTGATCAATTTAATGCATCCTTACGGAGTAAAAGTATTCATTTCTTTAAGAAAAAAAATATTACCTACCCCAAATATTTGAAGGGTATGATACACATTTCAATCATTAAACTTTAGAAACCACAACCAAATCTTGACCTAAATAAGTACTTTCAAGACTTTCAACAAAAATAAGAAAAAACAACAACAACTCATATTCATCAAATTATAAAACTCTGAGGAAAGGAAGGTGCCCCTCTTATTGACTGTTTCAAGAAAAAAAAACTTCCCCACCCATGAGAGTAACCTGACCTCATTCTTTGGTTCAGTGCATGCACTCTGCTCTTGTTTATGTGCTTGGCATCTAGAAGAGCTTTATTATTTACAGCCACAGTATATTCAATCATCTTGCAGCACAGCTACAAATGCTATAAATATCAAGAGCCTGGATCAGGAGAAGTCTGAGCTCTCAACCCAGACGAGCAATCACATCTATTCTTCCGGAGATACAGGGCAACCTGAGAGCGCGGAGAAAGACTGTCTGTGGACCGTCTGAGATCACCGTGTGCTCGCTGCAATCAAAGCACACTGCTTTGCTTTTACTTTTTAGTTTGCTTTTAAGGGTTGGATAGATTCAGTTGTTATTCTCTTGATGTCTCTTTCACATAGGAAACAAATGGCAAGCAACGGCACTACAATGAATATCAAAGCTTTGTGACTCATGAAATACAGTTGTGTTTGATTGCCCATCACAAACATTGTGATTTAAAGGAACAGTTCCCTCTAAACATCAAGACATTTTTTTGTTGTTGTTGTTTAATTTATGCCATTCTCTTTATCCCGTTCCAAACCTGTATGTTGTTTTTCTGTAATGAAGAATCTTCACGCAGCTCTTCTACAATTACTTTCAGAAAAAAAGGTACAAAAACTGTCACTGGGGAGGTACCTTTTCAAAAGGTATACTTTATGAACTAATATATACACTTTAGGTACTGAATGTACCTTTAAAGTACCAAACATACATCCTTTAGGTACAAAGATGCACCTTTTGAAAAGACAGCACTCAAGTGAAGCTTTTGTACCTTTTTTACGGAGAGTATACGACAGTCAACAGACCATAATCAGGTTAGACCCCATATTGAATTTAACACATATGAAAACTGCAAATATGCTGTGAGGGACAGACTTACTGTACAGTCTTTACAACGGCAGCCACTAGGGGTGGAACGGTTCGCGGAAAAAAATCGAACCGTACAGTTCTCAACACACGGTTCGGCACGCGCTAGGACCGCGGTTCAACTTAAACCTGAAAACGCATCTGTAATATGGTTTGCTATAAATAACACGTAAAACAAACAGGGTTCGGCTAATATATGTTTCTGTTGATGGATGCGCATTCTGGCTTCCCAATACATTACAAAAACACAGATGAAAAAAAAACGTGGACAAACCATTCACTCTTGTTCAATGTGAATGCCGTATGCTGGAATATGAGCATTTATTCCGTCATCACCCTGGTGCTGATAGCGCGGGCGCACAGGTGAGACCTGAACAGCACACGTTGATATCTGTGTATAAGCTAAACTTGTTTAAGCTTTGCCAGTTTAAACATTTAAGAGCCAGGAAACGCGAGCAAATATTAAGCTCTCTCTGAAGTATTGTTTAAATGGACAAATTCACACAAAAATTATGTCAAAATGTCCATTTTGGTAAGTATCCTATAGCAGACATAGCCGGCCGAACTTACTGTATCTGTGCACTGGATCAGTGCATTCTCTTAAAGTGACAGCACTTTCTTAATATTAATCAAACAGCAACAACAAAGAAATCACTCACTGCTCTTGATTGAATAGCTTTTGTAATTTTAATAAAGATGAATCTGAGTCAAATATGCAATGCTGTTTTACATTTCATTACTTTATTCAATTTCAGTACCTAAAAACTAATGTTAGACCTACCTAAAAAAAAACTGAAAATCACTGTTTATTTTATTTGTATCTTTACTCTATTGTATTTATTTGTGCTGTTGCTTGTAGTTAGTTAGATTATTCTTATTTTCTTTATTTTTACTTGACAGTATATTTTTTGCCTAAACATAGCATATACCGAACCATAGCGAAACCGTGACTCTAAAACCGTGATACAACCGTGATACAGCCCCTATAAAAAGGTTCTACATCATGTAACTTTTACAACATTAAAATCTGTTTTATGAAGGTTTGTCTAAAATCTTTCTCTAAAAGACGTTTCATGAGCTGAACATTTGGAATGCTCAATGCATTGTACTTCTATTCCTCACAGCCTTGCTTTCATTCCTGTCAAAAATTAAACATGGCACTGCCCTGACTAAGGTCTACAGTGACCATGCCTTTCAAACTCCAACAAGGACCAAAAACACAGTAAAATCACAGTTAAATGTAGTGCATATGTGTAAAAGACCTGTGTGAAGATTTTCTTAAAACTGTTTTTCGTGTTTCACAGGGAAAAAACAACAGCATATGGGATTGGAACTAAATTGCGGGTGAGAAATGACAATTTCTTTCATTTCTGAATAAACTGTTTCATCGTGAGAATTTGCACAGAGACCGTCTCCAAGGACAAATCCATGGGGTATCCCACCATTTGTCGTTAAAACCGTAATCCAAAGAAACCAAAGCATGTGTCTCGCTATAATTAAAATGCCTCAGATGTGACTGTGAATATTAATATTCAATTGCACAAATCCAGCTACGAGAATGAAATATGTTTTTCCTCAATATGAATATTTGACCTTTGTTAGAACTTCAGGAACCAACATCTGATCACGGCCAGAAAATGGATAAAACAACCTTAAAATGACTGTTTAGTCAAAAATGAAAATTCTGAGATTTTCTTTATTCTGTGAAACACAAAAGAACCTATTTTAAAGTAAGTGTGTGTTTTTTCCCTTATAATGAAGGTCACTGGGGCCCAATGTTGTTTTGAACTTTCATTATATGAATAAAAAATTATGACAGAACGTTCCGTTTAAACCTTTAAATGCTGCTACTAAGAGCTTGTTAGTACAAGGTAACTATCAAACAGTTCAATACACTTACAAACTAGATACAAAACCCAAAACTGGAATTCAATCAGAAATGCCTGCAGCTTCATTTTACTGACATCATTTAGAAATTCTTCTGACAAGGCTGGTATCTGGCCAAGTCAAAGAAAAGGGATCCAAAATTCTTCCAATGCTTTGTGAGCAGCATGAGCAGACATGAATATTAAAGAGTTCCCTCCTATAAAACCATATACAGACTTCTACAGCAATCATTATTATGCAAAGAGACAGACAGTGCTAGAGGGTGACATGAGTATATACACAAAATAATAGTGCTGGCATATTGTCAAATGAATGAGTTTATTACCACTCTAAGCCAGCCAAAATGTGTTTACTGCAAAAGACAATTGCTAGCATTTGATATTTTCTTCTTCTTCTGTTTTTTTTTAAGTCTTATTGCGGTGGTATTTTTTCTATGCATTATTTCATAATGACTCCTGAGAAATGCTTTTGGCCATCTCAAGAAATTCATCTTCAATATTGCTTTCACTTGTAGCTTCTCCTTATCCGATGAAATGAAACACACCAATTTCTTGCAGCTGAAAGCATCCTAATATCATCAAGCGTAATTAAGTTCAAAGGAATAATAACAACTTCATCTTGGTGAGTTGCGTAACCATGTCTGGACTGAAATAGCACGAATGCCGAGCAGAATGACTGACCTATTTCACCTTGCTTTTACAACCACCTTTGATGTCCTGACTGTTCGGGTCTTCAATGGCCAGCATGGGTGTTAGCAAAAGCATCGAGCAGTGTGCAATGTGTTTAAGAGAAGATGCTGAGACTGTCTTTTATATGTATGCTTCCAATTCAGTCACCCTAATGAAAGCAATTCAGAATGATTAGTCAAAGCCATCTCCCTTAATAGGGAGGACTTATCACCTTGGCGGTGCACGCTAGACACGGAGGCGAATGTTAATCTATCCAACCTCACTGGCATACAGGACACCCTACCAGTGAATCTAGAATATTTTGGCTTTTAATTTGAAAGAAACCACATTACAAATATAAAGCAAAAATGCATTAATAAATGTATGTAGACAGGAATTGCACGTTCATGCTTTTACACACTTTTGATGGCAAGGAAAAATTATAGATACTGTATGTTGGTACATTTTTAATTTCATAATTTTTTTAATTACAGAAATTGGAATAATTAAAATATTTGAAGAATCTTCACGATTATTTTTTTACATTTTTGAAAGAAAATATGCTCACCAAGGCTAGCTTTATTTAAAGGTGTAATAGGTGATTGTCTTCAGAAACGTTTTTTGTTATGCTGGTTGAAAGTCTCTTCACATCCCGATAGCAATCATTAAGTTAAGTGGTCTAAATTTATTCATCTGTATTTATATATTCTGTGGAAGGCGTAGGACCAAGAAATGCTCGTTTTAATATGCTTTCCTACCTGCCTGTCAACGTATGTATTAGCATACCTCTGCGCACTCAGTTCGCGCAGATAGGATACGTCATCAGCGCGTTCACACACGCTGTGCAGACAGAGCGAGAATGACAGACAAACATCAACAACCCGATCTTCCTTCCTGGTATTGTAGTACTTTTAAAGTTTTCTCACCGGTGAATGACGCATGATGTAGCCCAGCGATTAATCCAGTCCTCGTGCCCCCCGCTCTGCATATTTTGAATGTCTCGCTTAGCTAACACACCCGATTCAGATAACCAGCTCGTTAGAAGTGAGCTACGTGCATGAACTGTGTTCCGATCAATATGATCCCTACACAGTGTCCATTGCTCCCTCCTCACTGAGCGGGGGAAATACGTTGAAGTTTACTTCACTTCAGAACATGGGCTGGAATTGGGAACCGCTGATGTAGCCTATTGTAGTAATGTTGTCTCTGGTACTCTGGTCTGTGAGTGAGCATATATGCATTCAGGGGGCGTGGCTTTGGACAGCGATTGCAGGTAGGGTGGGACATTCGCTTTCAGTGCTATCAGGCTAAAGTTAGCATTTTCCAAGATCTCCTATTGCGCCTTTAACTAAAATACATTAAAATATAGTAAAAATACGATGTAAAAACTTTTTTCTTTATATTTTAAATATATAAATTTATTTCTGTGATGGCAAAGCTGATCGGCAGCTATTACTCCAGTCTTCGGGATAGATAATACAATTTATATACATATTTAATAAATACAAATATTTTTGATAATTAGATTGATAATTATTTGATCAGTAATATCAATTTATCTATGCCACTGTTCAACCTGATGCATTTGTTTCACAAAATTTGGTTGAACTCTGCAAATGTGAGATTCTCACCATATCAATGATGTTCACTGCATAAATAGTACTCTAAAGTGTGGTTTCATCTGTCTATAGGAAGATAAGCCTGAAACAGGATAGCAAAGGTTTAGCTGGTCTGGGGATGTCATGCTCATTTAAATGCATCAAATGTAAAGCCAGGTCTTATAATATATTCCAGAACACACAGCAAGACCAGGAGAGATAAAGGCTGAAGGACAGTCGCTTCTGCCATGGCTGGAGGTTTTTCCCCCAGCTTTTATGAGTACAGACACCTTGGCTCCTGTTAAAGCTAAAGTCACTCAAATGTTATCTCTAGGTGAATGAGACACTGTCCTTACAGGACCCGCTAGGACCTGTCCAACATGAGAAGGTGATTATTTGAGAGGATGCCATTTCTAGATCCATGCTCTGTCAACTCCAGTTTATGAAGAACGTGGCATCCCTCCACTCAAGGTCATGTCACTGGGAAAGCCAGTCGACAGCTCTGTTAGATGGTACTGAGAGTGCGGGAGGATCGCTCGGAAAGCTGGAGCAGATGGCAATTATGTGACAAAAGCTGTATTTGGAAAAAAGATGTAAAATAACACAATGCAGATTCTAAACTTGATAGTGAAGCTAACTAAGCAGGTATATCATTACGAGCTGTTATACTGCCAAAATACACAATTAATATAAATATAATGGGCATATTTACATTTTGTTATGCAGTTTTACACATTGCTTTCCTACTGGGTATGCACATTCCATTTACTTTTGACCACATTAATGCATCTCTCCAAAACAGATATAAATCAAATCTACTATTCCCGTACAACATGTACTCAAACAACCTCAGGAGATCAGATTACCATTGAGTCTTCGACTTGGAGAGCATTTACACTTGGTCTTTTCATGTTTGGATAGCGCCAAAAAATACATGAAGTGACAAAATGTGCGTAAATAGTGTATAAATACCCTCAATGGGTTATTGACAAGGTGCACCTTAATTAAAAAAAAATAATTTAAAAAAAACCTTAAATGAGTAGTTGACCCAAAAGGAAAATTTGGTGAAAATGTACTAATTTAAGATGTAGATGTGTTTGTTTCATCAGATTTGAATTTTTTTTTGCATTACATCACTTACTCATCAATGGATCCTCTGCAGTAAATGAGAGTCCAAACAGCTGATAAGAACATCACAATAATCAAGATGACCAGTGAAATCTGTGCGTATTTCTCTCCTGATTTAGATGAGACAGCTTTCTCGCTGAGAAAAAAAAAATAAAAATCAATATTACAGATAGAGGATTCATATTTTAGTCTGAAGCAATGGTTTGAAGTTAAAAATGCCTTAACAATGGATTTGTTTATTACAAACACTCTATGGACTGTGGATTATTGTGTGGATTATTATGGATTACTGTGATTATTGTGATAATTATTGTAATGTTCAGCTGTTTGAACACTTATTCTGATAGCTCCCATTAACTGCAGAGTAATTTATGTCATGCTACATTTCTCCAAATCAATTCTGATACTAAAACAAACTCACTTACATCTTGGACGGCCTGGGAGTGAGTACATTTTCAGCAAATTTTCATTTTGCACTGTATGTGTACAAATGCTTACAATATCTAAAGATACTGTAACCACATCAATCAGATTACTACCTACAACATATGAAACGTAAAAAGAGATTAAATAAACCTGCAAAACAATTCATCCCACCACAGGTCCAAAACAGGCTCAAAACAATTTTTATTTCTTGTTGTGTGACATCTTTGGAGCTTTGGATGTACTAGAGCTGTGTTTCACACTTTTTTGGTTCGTGACAAATGACAAACAACAATCTGCCTTTTTGTCAGGTGGCATGAGACTCACGCATCATGTGCTGCATTGAATGATATTTTCACCAGTCTGATGGGACAGTCCAGGTGTCAAGGTAGTAGTGAAACAAGTCATGAAAATAAATGCTGCTTTTAAACATACACTTCAACAAAATGTAATTTAATTTGGGTAAAGTCTGGTGCCTTTAATGGTTTCATGACTAAGGTCAACATTTTGTTTTTAAAGTTCTCAAATGTCAGTGTTCTAATGTTACTTTTATTGGTTCTGCTCATATTGTTGTTTGCTTTGTTTGTTTGTTTATTTACACTGCCATTTAGGTAAATGGAACTAACCAGGCCAAATAAAGGAAAAATGGAGACATCAGCCATTAATATTTATATTTGCCATTAAACAAATACTTAAAATATATAGTTTTATGTTGTTTTTACAATAATTTGGAGATTCAATTAATTAATGAATTAAAAGCTAATCGCACGCCAATTAAATAGTTTTTTTGACAATTCATTCTAATTCCTGAAATTCAAATTCAAAATATTTTTCTGTTTGTGCTACTTCAAATTCTAGAATTTCCATTCTCAGTTGGTGCACTACCCAAATGTTTGCAAATCTTCAACACCTGTCAAAGTCAGGCAGATCAGACCATATTTAACTTCAACTCTGATGTGGATTTCCACAGGAATTACCATCTGCATTAGAGCCCTGCGCGTGCCTTGATCCGTGCAGCCCCGCTGTGCTGACTGCACCATGTGGCAGAGGTCTCTGTGTGCTCTGACCCTCTCTGTGTTTACTGCACTTAACCATCTGGCTGCATCTGAGCAGCAAGGTCAGCTCCTAGACTCATTCAGACTTACATTCCCACAGCAAGTTGACTGTGTGGAGTAATCACACAAGTTTGCACAAGATTTACATGGTGAAAACAGAGAGATTGCTTCTCTGTAACTGTAACAGAGAGTGTTTTTTCTAAATGCACATTGGGTTATTTTATGTCACACAAATGGAAAGGTAAAAGGTGCACTCAGTATTTTATTTTATTTTTTACTAATTAAAGAGGTTTGCACATAAAAGGGCAAAGAGTTCCTTTAAGAAATGTGATTTAAATAATTTCCACTCCTCCACTCTATAGTCCCCAAAATGATTGGTTTAAAATTACATTACAGTACCATTTCAAATAAGCAGCAGAATCCAACAATGATAGCATAATTGTGCTTTTTAAGCCCAAATTGTGCAAAAACAAGGCTAGTCCAGCCACTTTAAGCATTATGGTTTCTTCTTTTCGTATACAATACCATTTAAATTTGGTAAGATTCTGTAAAATTTTTATGTTTTTGAAAGACGTCTCCCATGCTCACCAAGACTGCACTTATATAATAAAAATATAGGAAAAAAACTGTAATATTGTGAAATATTACAACAATTGAATTTTTATTTTTTTTTCCTATTTTAATATACTTTAAAATTTAATTTATTCCTGTGATGCAAAGCTGAATTTTCAGCAGCTGTTTCTCCCATCTTCAGTGTCACATTATCCTTCTGAAATCTTTCTAATATGCTGATTTGGTACTCAATCCATGTTGAAAACAGTTATGCTGCTTATTTTAATTTATTTATTTTTTTAACAATACTTTTTTTCAGGATTATAGATGAACGAAGTTTACACGAACTGGATATTTTTTGTGACAATGGAAAAGTCTCTAGATTCACTTTTCATAAATTTAATGCATATACACAAGTGGTCCATTTCCTCCCTGTAGTGGACACATGCCGAGACTTTGTTGTCACAATTCTCAAGCTAATCACAAGAACGAAGCAAATAACACTCAAAATCTTCAAATATGAAAGGCTTAATTTAAAGTTCATTCTCTGTAAACCACAATATGAGGCAGCGAACCAATGCATCTAGAAACACATAACCAGCACACTGCTGAATGAAACCAACCACACACCCTTCACTTCCAAAGGTTTCAAATTAGTCCTTGAAACCAACTGGTTCTGGACAATAAACACGAAATCGAATCAACCCTGATATTCTCAAATGACGAGATTGAGTTTCCACCATCGGATTTTGCACTGCTGGCAGAGGGAGCTCAGGTAACCCTCCTCATTACATTAACAGACACAACCAGTCTTCCCTGTAACTTATACATTATGCAAAGTGACAAGCATATTTGTTTGGGGCACATGGGATTGATATGCGTGTAGACGAAATTGCACTCGCTCAAGCCGAGACAGTATTTATAATTCATATCCTCTTGCTGTTTTACACCAACAAAAGCAGAATGAGATTTTAGTGCTTGGAATTAGATGAGGTCTAAAATCAACAATATATGAGACTCATTCACTCTAGAAGAGAGGAAGGATTATTAGTGGAAGACGCTTATATAATTGAAACAGCGTTTTTGTTTCTGCTTCATTAATGGCGATGGGGTTTAGCCTATGCTAAAAACCTCAATTATCTTGTTGTCAGTAACAGCCCACAAGGAAGCAATACGCTCTTTATAAATGTAGGCTCGATATAAGCTCATAAACGTTTTATGCTCATTGTGAATCACATAATGCATATTTAAACATTAAAAATATGTAGATACATTGCACCGAATATACGTTCATGCTAATAAATCCATGTAAATGCTCATATAAAAGCAGCAGGGTGTGTATTACTGTTGAAAACTCTGAATCTTAAGAAGGCTAAGCTCACAGCTAAAGTCCCTCAAGCTATCATTAGCTTTTTATAGTTAAATTAAAACTGGTAAAAAGCAAGAAATGGTGAAAATGAAGAATACATGATTCTTAAATATTATAAAATGTAATCGTTGTATCTAACAGGCTATTCATTCTAGCTTTAGTCATTCACTAAAAGCTTGGTTTTCATCTGACAAAGTAATCCTGAGCTAGCAAAAGTGCTGTTGCAGCAACTACAGACTGTCTGTACACCCCAAGACTGTTATTTTCTATATTGACATACTTCCTATTGAAACAGGAACCTGGATCTGGACATTGATTTGACCTTTTAGCCAGTATCCTTTAGTTTATGTCACAGCTCTACAAAACACTGGTCCAGCTTGCCACTGCTGGTAGATGCCGGAACTACACAATCTGGCACTCAAGAGCATGTTCATCCATTGGTGACCACTCAAACATATCTGTGTATTGTTACAAAATGTTAATATATAATAACATATATTCTACTAGTGCCTGATTCTTTTTGGAATGCACTTAAAAGCATTAAAATGTACTTTCGTTTTTCCCTGTCTGCTGCCTTCAGTCAAACCTCAGGATAGTCGATAGTGAAAAGCTTGGGATTTCCCTGAAAACAAGACTTGATATCTTATATCAGGGTTTTCCAAAGGAGGGTTTGCAAACCCCTGCCCACAAAAACACATATTTTTGTGGGCAGAAGTTTTGTGTCTAGTATTGTGTCTTTTAGTGTCAAATATATTTTTATTAAAAAATTAATTACAATATTAATACAATTATTAATATATCAATATTTCTGTTTCCATTTTTGTAATTAGAACATAATATTATTATTATTAAATTAGTTTGAATAATTAAAATCTCAGGCGATACTTAGAGTTTAGAATCCCTTGTCTTACAGTATGTCATACTGTTTCTTAAGCAAATTAATCCTACATTAAGGATGTTTAGATATTTTATAAAAAAAAATAGATTACTTCATAGAAGTACTAAGCAGTAGGGAGGCACAATATTATCAGCATCATCAAGTATTTATTTGAATCAGTTTTAGATATTTAATTATTTTAGTCTATTTTAGGATTTAGATCATTTAACCATTTAAGTAATTATGAATATTCTTGAAAATAAAGTGCCTTTTTTCTTCATCATCACAATCAATTTGAATATCAAATCCAATAGCAGCCATAACGCTTGACTAAAGTGGACAGTTAAGCATATTCAAGTGACTCTCTGCAAGATAAACAATTTACCTCAGTGACTGATTCAAGCCTGGCGAGTAAGTGTATGTCTGTAAATGGAAATGTGATGAGTAGAAATTAGGACACTAACATTACGTTTCTGCTGCGGCTGAAATTACAGTTCTTTCAAATTTGCCAGCACCATTTTAAGTCCTGAAAACCTGTTTATGGCCATATGAGAACTGGAATGATTGCACAGTAATCATATATTTGAAATGTGGTCAAGAATTAAACAAACAACGGCAAGTGGCTCATCAGTAAAGAGAATCTCACTTTCAACATACATTATCAGAGATATATTCAGTCTAGTTATCAGTGCACTAGTGGTGTGTCTAGTTATCAGTGGTGTTGTCGCCCTCATCTGTTAACTTGATAAGCCCCAAGTTCCTTCATTGGCCCTTTGACACTTTAATGTCTCCTTTAATAATTTTCTCCCCCTCACACGAGTAGATTACGGTCTAATTGGCACACATTGGGTCGCATTCCACATAATAGTAGAATGTAGCCTGTTCTCAAAAACTCCCACTCACCCATGAAAATTCTCCCGTGGGAATCCCGTACAAGACTCGTCCTTTAGTACATCCACATTAAACCTGAGAATGAGTCTCCATCTGTGAGAATCTTTCAAGCACAAAATAATGAGCTTCTACGCTGTGAAGCCATGCCGAAAATGAGCCATCATCTCTATGCCCCAGTGGAAGGTGCAGCTACCATTGTCTCCAAGACCTTGTGTTCACGGACCATCCATCCTGGTTCCAGTGCCTCTCCCAGATTTCATCACTGGACTAGACTGTGGTTCTCATCAGGGATCCAGAAGGTCCCAACCCAGAATCCAGTTATTAAGATCCTCGAGAGCCAATCTAAATGAGCTCCAGAGGCTGGCCAGACATAACTCTTGTTTTTTCGGTGTTACAATATAAAGTTACGAGTCAATATGCGCGATGCGAAGATGAATAGCGTACTGCTAGGTAATATAGTCGAGCATATTCAGGCAACGCCACAAGCAGTTACAACTTCTCACAGGGACAATACCAATGACAAAGTTGGTGCACAATAACCAATGTGTCCAATAAAGGGAGGAGGCACTTCCAACTAGGCGCTCCAAATGATTTATGGACTGCAATCGTAGGTCCATGTTGGGAAATCAGGATCCACTTGCCAAGAACATTGTGTTCTGGTTCAATACCAGCTGGGGACTGCATTACGGCCGCTATCTCTTAAGCAAAAAAAGATCAGATTGTGATTTATATACGTGAAGGTGCAGATGGCAGGATGGTAGATCCTCAGAATTACCTGTGTTTACAGGACATACTTTCTACTAACCCAGAGCATTGCTAAGATATGCCTGTTTCTATCTGAGGACAATTTTTGTGAGCTTTCAAAGCCTTTGTGTTTATCTTTTTTTTCATTACACCTCAATGAAACCACAATGCATAAATCAGAGGAATGAAGGCTACTACAAAGGTCTTGAACTAGAAGTGCTGGCAGCAACAGAAAGAGAAAGAAAAGCCTTTTCTTTTCACAATGCCAAGCCTGTCATGCTTTTGAGCCACATTATGAATCCATTCCAGTACGGAGAAAGAGAAAAAGGCTTCCCCAACCGCTACAAATACAAACAAGCCAACTGCGGAGAAAACGAAGGCACGTTGTGGCCCTGAAGATAAAGTTAAATCAATCACGTCAATGCAAGTGTAATAGAAAAAGACAGTTTAAAGGTTCCGAATAATCACAGATGTCATGAGTTATTTTTCACTTTGGCGGAACATTGTGTTGCCTTGGAAAATAAAGAGTGGAGACGTTTTGACGATAGAACAAGCGGGTGCTGATGAATGGAGCGCACAGACTACAGCTCGAGATAGGCCAGAGAAAATGTCAAAGACCATATGGAATACGAGATGTAGTAGTACTTCAATAAAAAGTTGCAACACTTTTGTGTTCAAAATGTATGAGTCTACCAAGAGATAATGCCATACAGTGAATATTTAAACTCATTGTTCACACAAAAATTTAAATTCTGTTACTCACCTTCATGTTGTTCCAAAACCATATGCTTTTCTTTCTTCTGTAGAACACAAAATATTTCTGAAAACAACACTGTATGGAGAAAAACACAGAAGCACTTTTCAGAATATCTTTTTTGTGTGTTCCACAGATGAAAAATAATAGAGGTTTGGAGAAACCAATGAAATAATTTCCATTTCTGAGTGAACTGTGCCTTTAAATTAGGAAACATATTATTTCTAGCACAAACACAATTAATTTCCATGTAAATTAATCTGCTTATAGATATTTATTATGAATTACACTCTTATATCATTATATGTCTTCCAGTATTGCCTTATTCTCAATTTCAGCACTAGGCTATTTGTTTAGTGCGATTAGTCTTGCAAAATTACTATCTGTGGAAAGGAATTTTAAGATATTTGAGAATATTTTCTAGCAATTTCGGTAGAAAGTGTATCAAAACATTTCTAAAGTTTAGAGAATGACAATATAACTGGAATTATTAAATAGCTCTCTGAAATTCTCTGAAAATAACAATTTTCCAACTGAAAACAGTATTTCATATATTAATTAAATTTTTGATACATCGCCATGCAAAAATAGTGATAATGTACAGTTAGCCATTAATTTTTCAAAAAATGTCCTCCTATAAAACAAATTTTCTAACTCACAGCATAAACAAAATGGAATTCAGCATCATAATGTTGGCCGTGATTGCAACGTTTCATGATTTGCACAATTCCTTTAGTGACGCTGGAGCTAAAACAACACAGACAGCATGTGCAAATAAATAACGCTATCAGCAATTCATTCTTAGTGAATTTGTCCTCTGTTCCCTTTTCAGCTGTCAAGTGAAATGGCACCATAAGACCATTGCTGCGGCACTAATAGCCATGGATAATCAACACTCCTCCTTACACACACACACACACACACACACACCCCTCCGTCCTCTCTTACTGCGTTTCAGTGTGCAAATTCTCTGAGTGAATGATTAGCACTAAGAGGGACAAGCTTCGCTTTACTGCAGATGTAAGCAGTCCATCAGAGAAACGGCTCATTAGAAATCTATTTAGTGTGTACAGCTTTAATCATGACGGTGACTTTTTAAATATCTCCCTAACATGCGTTTCAGGACTTTTTCCTAAGCTATTGATTGAGATGTCGTATGCTAACCTAATTTGAGTTGATCAGACCATCTAATATTTTTTCACTACTAAACAGGCAAGACACATTTTTGCATCCAGTCAACGTGATGTAACACATATCATGCAAAAGTCAATCTGATGAATTCCTGTTGATATTTCATTATTACGCCACAAGCAAAATTCAGGTTTGAGTACACCGAGCTGCATGCAATTCCTTTCTTGTGGGCTCTTTAATGGCTGTGGATATTGATCCATGAGCCACCATCCACTGCTATAAGTGCTAATTTGCTTCATCTTTCAAAAAGCACACGACAGAAGATGGATACAAAAACACCAAATCACTTAATAAACTGACCAATTCCGGTGTATTTTCTCTGTTTGTCATATGGTAACATTAGACTGTAAACCACCAAGGGATTTGTGACATGATTTATTGTAAGTCCTGATTAGCTGGTTGCATGTTAAATTACTTTGTAAAAAAAAGATCAGAATACAGAATGATTCATTCGATTCAACCTGTGGCCAGCAGGGGGCCCTACAAATCTCTGTGGTCCCAAGATTTTGCCCAAAAAAATAATTAAAATGGTAAAAATTGATTTTACTATTAATTAGCCTACTATTATTTCTTATTCATTGTATATCATAACTTGTTCTGTTTTACTTTTCTTCTTCCTTTATGATTTTTAGGTTTAAGTCCAGGTTTGAATTAGAGTGCCAGGTTTTGCTATTTACGTGCTATCAGCTAGTGGATTTTTCTTAAATAAATGTGCAAAACTGAGATACATGTGATACATACCTACAGTAGCTACGTACATACATTACTCATACTCAAATATTTCTGCTATACATTACTCTATAATTAGCTTATGAGGTGCATCTTATTGCAGGGAGATCTGCAAACCAACAGCAACAGAGCTAACTATATATGAACTCAAAAAAATATAAAACAAAATATGATATAAAAAGAATAAGAATGCAGGGGAAAACAGAGAAGATAAGAATGAAACTTTGAGCTCTGGTTCATGGATAATGCCACTTCTTACAGACAGCAGCACTTTCCTAATCTTACAGATTCACATTTTAGAGAATGCTTAACCTACTTCACGGGTGTCTCTAACACATTCTGTTTGTTCGAGCTCCATGTGCAATGTTTCATTCATTTGCAATTTTTGGTTTTGAGAAAAAAAGGACTGTCACAGCCATACGATCAGAAATAATACGCTCACTGTTTGGCAACAGATGGAGTTTATAGCATTCCTTTCAGTCACATTATTTACACCTGAATGACTTAAGTATCAATGCACATTAATTGGGTTCACAGCTTATTTTGCTGAATGCAGGAACTGTAATAGACCAAACAAAAGTTATTGAATGGAATAATTTTAATCATATGTGTGTGTGTGTGTGTGTGTCTCTCTCTCTCTCTCTCTCTCTCTCTCTCTCTATATCCAAGTCTATATATTACACACTGCCGCTCAAAAGTTTAGGATCAGTAAGATTTGTAATGTTTTTAAAGAAGTCTCTTATGCTCATCAAAGCTGCATTTATTTGATCCAAAATACAGAAAAAAACAGTAATATTGTGAAATATTATTCTAATTTAAAATAATTGGTTTCTATTTTAATATACTTTAAAGTATAATTTTTTTCTGTGATGCAAAGCTGAATTTTCAGCATCATTACTCCAAGTCTTCATTGTTACACGATCCTTCAGAAATCATTCTAGCATGCTGATTTATAATCAATGTTGGAAACAGTTGTGCTGCTTAATATTTTTTTGGAACCTGTGATAATTTTTTCAGGATTCTTTGATGAATAAAAAGTTAAAAAGAACAGCATTTTTTTATTTCTTTTTTTAAAAGAAATGAATACTTATATTCAGCAAGGATGTGTTAAATAGATAAAATTGTAAAGTCTTGTATTGTTAGACAAAAATTCTATTCCGAATGCTGTTCTTTTTTTAACTTTTTATTGATCAAATAATCCTGAAAAAGTATCACAGGTTCCAAAAAATTATGAAACAGCAAAACAATATTCCAATATAACAAGTTTCCAATATTGATAATAAATCAGCCTATTAGAATGATTTCTGACAGATTAAACAGTAAGATGAGACTGGAGTAATGATGCTGAAAATTAAGCTTTGCATCACTGGAATAAATTGTGACCCTGGCGGACTGTGAAAACCCAGCTAAAGTCATTTTTTGGTGATTTACTCTTTTCTACATACAATAAATCGTCCTTCATAAGTTAAAGAACAATATGCAAAAATGTAACCTTGATATATTTACTATTGACTGATTAAGACCAAATCAAAGATTTAAAGTTTAAACCATAATGAAGTAATGGTTGAAATCAAACTTTGATGCTTGTTATCTCATAATTAGATTTTGAGACTTTAGCCTGGATTTCACAGAGAGGGTCACAATTATATTTGAAATTATATTAAAATAGAAACCGTTAGCAGTAGAGACTTCTTTAAAAAAACTTTAAAAATCCTACTGATCCCTAACTTTTGAATGGCACTGTATATATATATATATATATGCGTACATGCCATTTTTGATCCTTTTATATTAACACCCCCAAAGAAACACATTGATTTAACTTGAAACCAGTCAAATACACTAGGTTTTCCTCAGTCGACTAGTTGTACAGGCAACCCACTGGCTAATCAATTTTGAAAATATGTAGTTTTGCTCATCCCTAATGGCTACTTCATCAGTGAAGACAAGAAAAAAGTTCCAGTAAAGCGAATCATGACCAGGCTCGCATCAGTCTACTTTGCAGAATGGATTCGGTAATTCAACCCATGATGATGTCGGAATTTACCTCCATGGACATGGATTCTATCTCGATAAAATATGTCAAATAGAGGCTCATCGTCTTCATCACACACCACGCTGATTGATTTGGACATTTGGAGCCGAGTGGTAACATGGGGAATCACTGAAATGAATGAAGCCTCCCTTTTGCAATGGTACATTAAGCTATTTGCAGCAAGAGATGAAAAAAGTTAATACGAGACTAGCAGTTTTCCAAACGCTTCCTGTGGGATTTTTCTCAATTACATCCCCGTCGCTCCGCAGTGGAGTGAAGCTCAGAAATTTCATTCGGAGTTAATGCGATGTTAATACTTGTGCTGAAGATGACTGCATTACAGAAAGGTTGGACGAATTAACCTACACACAAAAATAGCACGCAGGTCCACACATATCCATTCCGATCCCCTGAAACATGGCTAAGCCCGATGAGTCGTTTTGACTGGCATGACATTTTGACTGGCACATGCTTGATTTTTGCACATTGGAGTGGGACATAGGGATTGTGTGGCGTGAATGCTTTAGATACAATTTGTCAGAACTCTTAACACAAACAGAATAATAAAGATCAGTGTCATGCAGCTTGTGATAAGCACGCTCTGATGGGACTACATTATGAATGGCCTTTGTTTGTTATACATCTAAAACATGCATAAAGTTTAAAAAGGGTCAGACACCCTGTGAGAAAGCCCAGCCACAAAGGACATTTCAGTAACAGTTTTTATGTTCCAGTAACTTCACTAGAAATGGTGCTGAAACATTTATGAGTCTACGTTGTTGCACTTGCATGTTTAATAAAGATGCAGAGTGATTCATACACATTCAGTTACGGCAAACTATGCATGGGAGTGAACTATATTAGCCAACGGCCATTTCCACACACACACACACACACACACACACACACACACACACACACACACACACACGCACACACAAAATCCAACTGTATCTGCTTCCGGATGGAGCCCTTCATGTTTATTCCTGACAAAATGCTCCTTAAAAGCAATAAAACAAACAAATGATATTCATTTCTGAAGATATGGCATATTTCCATTTGAAAAGTTTAATAACAAAATACACTTTTTAAGTTAGCAACTTAACTTTGTTTCTACTCATAATGCACCAATAATGCAATGTAAATTAAACAGGAAACTTTATAATCCTCTTAACATACATTATTTGCACTGCAAATAATTAAGAAAGACTTTCTAAAAAAAACAATTCCAAAGGCACTCTTCCGGTTGTCACTGCCGGCTACGCATCCCAAAAATGAGCCAGTAAACTCTTTAAAGGTTGAAATGAGGCTCGCAAGCCTCTGAATAGTTGTTAGAGCAAAATCATTATGCTAAAGGGAGAAATTTGCATGCAAATCTTAGAAACACTCGGTGGGTATATCCTTCAATTTTAACTTTTCTCATGGACCCTTGAAGCAACAGATGCCATTGTGTGTGAGGAGTTACAAGTTCTCCTGACTTTAATGGCCATACAAAGCCAAAATTATGGCAAATATGTGGCACTAAGGCATTTTAAAACGGTAAATCCACTCAAGCCTGCAGCTCTAAACTTAATTATGGTGCCATGGTTCTTTACCCATACTTCACTGGTGCCATGATAGTTTACTACACCATTTCTGCTCCCAATAATTCCAATTAAATAGTTTTTTGGTGCTACTCTCCAAGATATCAGGGAAGATTTTGCAACCATTAAAAATGTGAACATGGAAATGCATTGTAAAACATGTCCTCTTGTAGTACTATTGTTCAGGAAGAACAATGGCAAGCCTTTCACCAGTTCCTTTTCTTCCTCAGGACCATAAATCAAACCTTCCGTTTCAGAAAGGATGATACCACAGTAATCTCAAAGGATGTACAGTTGAAAATAGACCACTGGCAGAGGACAATTCGAAAGCCTTCTTACAGGAAATTGTGTGACATCTCAAAAAGTTGCTGTTTGGTTCAAAGCCTGGATTATTAATGGATAATGAATACTATTATTTGGATGAATAAAAATACGATGCAGGTTAATATTTATAAAGCTGCCAATAAACCATGTTTTTCAAACATACTGTGGCATTAACCACTCGCAATATTTTTAGCACAGGAGGAAGAAGAGAATGATGAAAGTACTTTTCGGGTGAAAACTGTACGGAACATGATAATTCCATTCCCTCTTGCTCTAAGCATTGACAGTGAGGGCTCTGATTTATTCATGAACCTTGCGCATGCTGCCAAGAAGCATTAAATCGGAGCAAGTGACTGAAGGGGTTGGGGGGGGGGGGGCTCCAAAAAAAAAAGTTGCTGAGAAAAGCAAATTACAGTTTCAAAACAAATCAAACCAAGGTGTGGACACAACATGTCTGGCACCCTCTCCATAACTCCACTGGAAAAACTATTGTCTCAACATGAACCAATTAAAGCATCTCCCTCTTCAAAACTCACCTTGGGAAACACTTTGGAGAGCGCCAATCTTTGTTTTAGCAGAAATAGGAACATGTTTCTTTGAGGAGAGTGCTTCTTATTAGGGCATTTCATTATCTTGTTGGGCTTGTTTACCGAGCAATTGTACCATTCAGTGTTTTTAGTGGTGTACTGGAATATTTTGGCTTTTAGGGCAGCAGAATCACATCTCCTGCAAAAAAACTAGCTAAATGTCCTCTCCAAGTACCTTCAAATGTCCTCCTTAAGCATATCATATCAGCGCCCATGGGAAATGCTTGCTAAATGTCAGAAAACATGCATATCTGCGTCCACGTTTGGATCCAATACATATTTTTCTATTTTAACAAGGCCTGACATATAAAATAAAAGTCAGAAAAATCAATTTTTTGACATATTTGATAGATCAGGCTTTCATGGCTCAAATAGAATGATATAGGAGAATATGAAGCTCAAATGTATTCAGAGGCCCAAACTGAGCAAAATATGCAATTTTGTGTAGTTGCTGATATTCACATGACCAAAAAGTAAAAATGAAATTTTGAAAACTTGTATTGTAAATCAATGAGATCTTTATAACAGTATAGAAGATACTAACAGAAAATGCATAGAAATATCACTTGTCAATATCAAATGTCACTCTGTATCTCCCAATAATATGTCTTAGTAAGATGATAATTAAATGCTTTACATTGTATGATCTAAAATCTGCCATTTTTAGTTCCTTAACAGCTTGATTTAGCTCACATTTTACTTATATTTTAACAAATATTTTTCTAAAATATAATGTTGCAACTGTTGCTATAAGTAATCATCTTGAATACTAACAAATTAAAATGTTCTCTTACGTTTTATTTATAAAAATCAGTAAAGATTTCACTGCAAAATACATGTCCCATGATGACCTGAAGGTGGACCTTTTTAGAATCATACTAAAAGGCCTTTTACTTCTAAAAAGTACAGGCCCAAACTATCAATCAGATGACAAAAGGCATGCAGTAAATTGTGTACTACAGGTTTTTCAGCCATATTTTGATCAGTTTGATTATAGGCCTTATCAAATATGATAGAGTGAGCTTTATAGGGTTAATAACGTATTGAAGACATCTGTCGCATCTGGCTGATTGTAAACAGTGAAAATGTAACACAATCACAGCTCCTTCCAACATTTAAGGATCCTGTTATATATTACAAGCATGTATTGTTTTCAAAGGGAACTGGTGGACTGACACCCGACTGGAGGCAGCTGCTTATGATATGTGAGTTGTGACATGAGCAGACAGCGGTTTGCTGGAGGTGCTCAACCACAGCACTGTACCATCTATCACTAAGATCACTATCACCTTGCAGGAGATGAGGCCTGTAGACTTCAATCCCACAGCTGCAGAGGCTTGTAATCTACACTCATAACCAAGACGAGCAGACAATTCCAGAGCTAAAATCTCCAATTCCATACTTTTGACCAACTTCCCTGATTTTTCAGTAATTTATAATTGCAGTTCACACCAAGAATGACAGCTATATATGCCGGTGTTGTCAAAAGACCCGGTACTTCGGTACCAAGTCGCTACTAAAAAAATGAAAACGTTATGGTACCAGGTTTTTTTAAGTACCGGTGGTACCGAGTAATCGGTCAACCCGGTTCTTGATGCGCTATCCGAAAGGTGCGCAGATGCGTTCTCTTCATAAAAGCACTGAGACATGGCGACCTCAAAATGAGGAAACACATCAAACTAACAAAACACTTTAGTTTAAAGACAGATACCCAGATCAAAAGAAAGAGTTCAAGCAGGTAAGTATCATTAAAATTTTTAATATTTGTGTTTCCCATACATTGATTTATTTGTGGCGGCCCGCCACAATATCAAAACTCACCGCCACAAATAGATTTTCCAAAAGGCTTTGACTTCGCTGAATAAACATGAGCACTGCACGTGTCAAAGTCGAAACCCGGTGCGGGTGTTTTTATATCACTGTATTTCTGAAGGAGACCGACTGTCTTCAGAAAATTATGGATGTCATTTTCATTCTCCTGCTGCCAGAAAATGAATTTGCATATATATGCTGCCACAAATAGAGTGCAAGTCTGTGGGAAACACCGCTTCTGTTATATAATATTATTCAATATTTTCATTTGAATGTCGGTTTGAAATGAACATTGGTGTTATTAGAGTACTAAACGCTCCGCTAGTGCTCGCCATAGTAGGAAAAGAAATAGTCTTACTTTGCTTTTGGAATGCACGCTTCAAACAGAACGGTCAGTGAAGACGAAGAAAGTGATGATGTGCGCTACCGGCGCCTATTTTGTACTAGTTGCGACGGTAGTGACGTCATGGCTGTCGCCGGCCAAACAAGTTGGTGTTGTTTCAATGTAGGCTTCAGACACGGGTCACGACGAGGCGTTCCCCATAGCGACCCCTAGAGGACGCAGTTCGAAGTTCCACGAAAGGGAACAGGAGGACATGATGACATTTACTATGTTTACACACCAGATGCTTTTAAATGAATTGTGAATCTAAAATATGCGTGTTAGAGAATGTACAAATGGTTAACATTGTTTTTGTCATATCAGTCAGAAAAGCAGGTCTGGGTTTTTTTTAGTTTTTTTTTTAGCTAACTTAGTTGTTATACTTGGCTGAATAACTCTAGAAGGTTTTGATTAAATCACAGTTTTAAATTAATTTTTAAATTAGTATGTTTTTGTGTTTTGCTTTGGTACCGAAATTGGTACCGAGAACCGTGGATTTTCACTGGTATTGGTACTGAATACTGAAATGTTGATACCGTGACAACACTAGCTATAGTGATAATTATATTACCATCCACAGGAATGGACTATACGTTTCTGTTTATTAAAATTGTGTGCTGATGTTTTGTTGTCTACCACTTTAAATGCTCAAGCTCTTTCAAGTTGGTTGGCTCTGATTGACTGTCAACGTTTTTTATCATTCATCAACAGGGGCAAAAAAAAAAGTTCTGAAAGTGATTCCAACAATATTGTTCTTCCATTATTTTTCGTAGTAGTAATTGTCCTTGATGTGGACAAGCCTTTAGGACTTTTAAATTAACATGATTTCAAAATTAACCCTATTCACTTCCCATAATTGTTTTCTATTTCCACTTACGTCACTTGCGTCACACAAGCTAACCAATAGCCAAATAGGTATTCAGTATTTAAATATTCAATATTTTACAACTGAGCATAGCTAGAAAAATTATATGGACCAAAGAAATCCCCATGACTTTACCAAGACTATTTTAAAGAGTGTTCAACAATTGGAAATTACACTTTTTTTATTTTATTCTCAGATTTTCCAGGTTTTCCATCACATAAAAATTAACTGAATGCACTAAATTAAAATAAAAAAGAAAGAAAGAAACAATGTTATTGTAATAGAAATAAAGCATAGCCCTAAAGTTTTGCAGGAGTTAATTTGGGTCAATGGGTCTCATTCACTAATAATTGCGTAGATTATTCGTATTTATATGCACAGGAGAACTTTTCAGGAACATTTCTGCCTAATTCACAACATGTGCGTACAAACATGAATTTGTTCAGAACCTCATTCTAACGTCAATGAATTTGGAGCATTCTAAATGAGCAACTGCCTGCCTAAAATTTGAGGATAATTTGCATAAACCACAACCAAACCATATCCATATAAGGGCTTTCTAAGCAATCTTACATTAGATGCATTCTTGCCTAATAGCATATGCAGCAAGATCTACTAATAAAATGCCAAGTGTGCCATCCTCAAAATTAGCTTAAAGGGATAGTTTACCCAAAAATGAAAATTCTGTCATTAATTACTCCCCCTCATGTCGTTCCAAACCCATAAGACCTTCGTTCATCTTCGAAACACAAATTAAGATATGTTTGATGAAATGTGAGAGCTCTCAAACCCTGCATAGACAGCAACGCAACTGTAATGTTCCCAGGTCCAGAAACGTAGTAAGGACATCGATACAACAGTCCATGTGACATCAGTGGCTCAACTTCAGTCTTGCAAAGCTACGAGAATATTTTGAGCACAAAGAAAACAAAAATAACAATTTATTTAACAATTCTTCTCCCCCGAGTTACGTCTTCCACCATTTTGGAGAGAACCCAAGAGCGTAATCTACGTAATCAGTGTTGTTTACATTCGGGGGAGAAAGCACGCGCATGAATGTAATCTGCGTAATCAGTGTTGTTTATGCCTAGGGGAAAGCGTGCGTATGCATTGTGATACTCTCTAAAATGGCGGAAGACGTAACTTGGGGGAGAAGAATTATTTTATACACACCTGTAGATGATTGATGCTTGGATCTCAGGCAAACGGTTGCTCATTTACAATAAGGAACAAATTCATGTACTTATGCACATGTTGCGATTTAGGCCAACATTTTCAGTTCACTATTATTATTAATACAAATCAAATAGTCAGCAGAAAGGAGCCAGTGCAGTGCATTCTCAGTTCAAAATCATAGCTTTGGTAAGTGTGTGTGTTGGTTGGGGGAGGCTGATACGTTAAGAGTTATCTCTCTGGAAAGTTGCTTTATTAGCAGATGTTAGCAGAAGGTTATACACTCAACACCATCTGGAGACATGGCAAGAGAAGCTGCTGTACTTCACTAATCAACCATACAGAATGACATCAGACATACAGAAAAAGCAAGCATGCACACACGCTTGTCCTAATCATTATTTATTCAGCTTGTGGTATTTATACTCATGGGAATCTCAAGCATCCTCCCAGAAGCATTCAGAGCTAAAAAAAAATGTAATGGAGATTGGTAAGTACTCTAAGGCGGGGAACATTTTATAGCGGATTTGCAGAAATAGAAATAATATTACATGCACACAAACTATTTTGTGATAAGAAAGCCGTCACATCTGGCTTAATTTATTTTGTGATCATGTTAATGGATGATAGAACTGGTATCACCTGAATCAATAGGTTCTCTTGTTTAATTTGATGCAAAACATTCACACAACCTGTTCACTTAACTAGAATATAACAGCCTTGAACTTGAAGCACTTTTCACTGTACATCAACTGGACACATACAGATTTCACACAATGGAACAATGAATACACTTCTGTTTGTAAACGTGATTATTCACACACAAACTGTCTGTTGTTAGCTTAAGTTTACATATTAATTTATACAGTTCAGTTCAACTACTTTAATTCGAAACATTAGGTAATATCAAACTTGATTAGAAATATAGTGCTAATAAACACAAAGCTACAGATGATGGTCCCTCATATATCCCTCTATGTCTATGGCATGATCTGGACAGTCGTCTCAAATCTCCACTGATTATACATTAGATTTTAACAGACTTTGAAAAAGTAACAACAATCACGCTAACATCTTCATTCAATGGCAAAGTGTAACAGTCCATCTGATCTCATAAAGAAGACCATGATATTCCAAAATAAAGCACTGGGTTTCACAGAGGACGCGTTCCGTCTGTTCTAATTTTTATCATTGAAACATGCGTCACTCTGGCACGCTATTCCAGCTTTAAGGTGATTGCTGTCCATTTTTCCCCCATATAATGAATGTGAGTAGTGTCTGAGAGCGCGTTCCACAACATAATTGAAG
Organism: Sinocyclocheilus grahami; assembly: GCF_001515645.1. Classification (NCBI taxonomy): domain Eukaryota; kingdom Metazoa; phylum Chordata; class Actinopteri; order Cypriniformes; family Cyprinidae; genus Sinocyclocheilus; species Sinocyclocheilus grahami. The sequence continues at coordinate 683,906 of NW_015505730.1, forward strand.
TAATACTGATTTGGAACGTCGTAAGATCGAGGAAGCGATAACCGAATTTTAATTTTGGTATGGGCTGTCCCTTTAAGAAGGAAGAACTGTTAAAAAACAGTACAACTTTTAAAAACGCGTCGCAAGAACGTTGTCAACGTTTCGCTCCAAGAACGCGCCCTGTACGACGCATATTCCAGGTCGGATACACGCACAGTACGGTCACATGTGCATTTTAGAACGCTACATCGAAGAAATCTAAACCGACACGAGTTTAAACTTATGAAAAACTCGGTCGTGACTGATTCATTATTCACAAGATTGAAGACTGAACGATGTTTTAACGCTATAGTGTAACGGCTGGAACACAAGTGTCCTTCAGGTGAGTGATTCCAGGATAACTCATAAAACGCACCAAACGCGTGGCGCGTATTAGCGCGTCCCCCTATTACCGCACTATACAACATAACATCAGTTAATCAGGTATTTATATGTACTAAACATATCATTTATATCTGGATAAATGCATAGCAGTAATGAAATCGATCGCCTTACCTTTAAATCAAGCTCGGTTCCAGTAAATGCCGTGAATGGAGACAGTGGGGAGCGATGCGGTCTGCTGGAGACACAGTGTGGTCTGCTGTCCGAACTGTTGCCTGTCTCCTCTCTAAGCGCATGTAGGCTATTCTTAACTGAACGAAACCCCTCCCCTGCTTCAAACCATATTTTCAGCCACATTGTATTGAGGAACCGATTAGATTGCCCAAAGCCATACCTAAATTAACTACCTGTGATGTCGAAATGATTTGCTAGTCCTTATCCATATTCACCTGGCATACTGCACATTTTTAAAGTTTCATCTGTCATGTCAAAATATGTCATGAGGTCAGTGTTTTGCACGAAATTTCTTTGTGAAAAGAGTTTTATTTTTCAGTCACAGCCAAAACAACAAAATACAGGTTAGACGAACCCTCTCGAATATATCTGTGTAAATAAACCAAGTGTTTTTTTTTTGTTTTGTTTTTTGCAGGTGCTTATGATTTAATAATTCATTAGACATGTGAGCTTTGTTGTAGTCCTATTACAAGTTCAAATATATTTTCTGATTCTCATACTATTCTAAAGAAAATGTAGAATCCTGAAAAAAAAAAATGTTTTCAACATTGATAATAATATATGTTTCTTGAGCATCAGATCAACATATAATTATTTTGAAGGATCATGTGACTGAAAATTCAGTTTCGCAATTACAGGAATGAATATTGTACATTATTATAAACTGTAATTCCTTTTTTTTTACTGTATTTGGTAACACTTTACAATAAGGTTCATTAAACATTAGCTAACTACTTTAGTTAACATGAACTAAAAATTAACAATACTTCTACAGCATTTATTATTACAGCATTTTACTAATGCATTATTAAAATTAAAAGTTTTGCTTGTTAACATTAGTTAATGCACTGTGAATTAACGAACTAACAACTGTATTTTCATTAACTAACATTAAGATTAATAAATACTGTAATAAATGTATCGTTCACTGTGTATTTATGTTATTTAATACATTAACTAATGGAAGCTTATTGTAAAGTGTTACCCTGTATTTTCTAATCAAATAAATGCAGCCTTGGTGACCTCTTTCAAAAAGGTTTAAAAAATCGAATAGAATAGAATAGAATAGAATAGAACAGAACGGAATAGAATAAATAATTGTAATATAATATAATATATAACCCATGTAATAATATCACCAGATTACATGTTTAAAAAAAGTTTGCATTTTGAAACAAAATAAACTAAGTGACAAGAAACTAAGTTTCACAAGAAGTTGTTTCCCTTGTATGACCTAGAAATAAATATCCAAATATACTATATTTACACTGATCTGTTCATTGTCACTGTTAAATACATATCAATGAGTCATCTTAGTGTTATCTAATATACTGTAAATATACGAGGCCTGTGTTTTCAAAGAAGTCTTTTAACTTAACTGCTGCTCACATCCCACAAGGCCAGCTGCTGAAACTACCTTTCCTTGGTTTATTCCTTGAAAAGAGGTGAGTAGGATGTCTGGTTTCCACATTGTCTTTCAATTCCAACCATCATTAGCAACAAACTCTCACAGTCAGAGACAGATTTCTCTTTAGTGGTTTTCTATCCTCATAGCTGGAAAAGACCTGGCATGAGGGAATTTGTCTCTTTGTACTTTCTTCCGCCGTAATTGTGACCTTTTCTGATGGGCTCTGTACCCTTTCCTGCAGACAGATGAGGACCCTTGCAATCTCCCAAACGTGTGGAAGCAAGCAGATGGCCGGCTTGTCCTTTTTTTTTGTTTTCAACAAAGGCACACAAGGTATAAAAGCACATTAAAGTAATATTAACATAAAATATCATAACCTGAAGGGACATGTATGCAAAGAACTGTCCTCTGGAGGGTATCACTTGAGCTCTGACTGTTCGCATATCAATACTCCAAGTTCCCTAGCGAAAAACCACCAACGGAAATAGAAAGGATATGGCAAGGATACCGCAAAGCTCGATTTCATTATCTACAGGGAAATACGGAGAGAAAGAGCGAGAGTGTCAAGAGTTCCAGGAATATAAACTACACCCAGGACAAATATACAGCTATCAGACACGTTCATACAATTAAGATATTCGTTTCATGTAATTACCGCAAAATCCGGTGGGACGCTGAGCGTTACACAATGAACTTCCTGATACTGCTGAAGCTTGCAGATGAATGACTGGCTCAGGAGTGTTTTATGATTCTGAAGGTTGACGGTGAAAGTGACTTTTACACACTACGATGGCAGGGTGTTGATTCGGCACATTATTTCACTTCGCTTTGATGTTTATGCCTATCTGGCCTTTTCTAAAAATGACTCCTAATGCAGTGTGCTGGAGGTGGGTGGAGATGAATAGGCTCTGGTTAGTGGGCGATTTTGTAGTGCATTTGACCGAAGTTCTACATTTTAATAACCAACCGGGACTCATTTTACTGTTCGCCGGGTTTACATCGATGTACAAAGTGCTTTATGGGAGACAGTGGATGCCTTTTATTTTAAATAGTCAACTCATAAATGTCAAAAAGTGATAAAGAGAAACTTTTTAAAGAGAAACAAAATGTATCAAAAAGATACAAAGAAACAGAGAAACAACCAGATTTTTAAGGAATTTTTTTAAGACAGATGGATTTAAATGATCAAAGGTGAGAGTAAAGAAAGACAGTTGCAATATTACAAAAAAAATTTAAAATCAAATAAAAGTCGTTCTTTTACAGAACTTTCTCTTCATCAAAAAATCATGAAAAAGTGTAACATTTCCACAAAAATATTAAGCAGCACAACAGTAGTCAAAACTGCAAATTATATGATGTTTCTTGAACAGCAAATCATATTAGAATCTTGAAATGCCACTGAAGTCACATAATGCTGAAAATTCAGTTTTGCCATCACATGAATAAATTGCATTTATAAATATATTAAAATAGAATACAGTTATTTTAAATTGTAATACAATTTCTGAATATATATTTTTACTCTATTTTTTTATTTAAAATGAAGTGAGCATAAGAGTTTAAACAATTTCAGTCTGTTTTACACAAAGCTATTGTATGGCTTTAGAAGACTAGAAGAGTAAATAATGACAGACTATTCATTTTAACTATTCTGTTAATTTCTTAATAATTTTTTTCCCAGGAAGCTACCATCATACTTCTTGAATTGTGTTATTATGAGGAAATGCATTGGCACACTGAAAAACACCCTGGTTTGTAACATTTTCTTCATCCTCTGGTCCAATGTAATGCAGTTAGCTTACAGTGTACAGTGATCATTATTGCATTGTCCGTCTGTACTCCAATTAGTGCTTGAACTTTTAAAGTGCAGCATTACCTTCCCTTTGTGCTCTTGCAGCTCATTTACACTCAGTACTGCACAGACACATATAGAGTCATGTGTCCTGCCATCAAATCCCCAGACGTGTCGCTTGGCAAACGTACTCTGACACACTCATTCTCTGCTGAGAACAAGGGCCTCAGTTAAAAAGTTTTAAAAAGACTGACCTTTTATTTGCTAATGTGACAAGATACATCCTTATATAAATGTCACAGTAAATCATACACCTTCAGTTATGACTTTGAATCAGCTTCATACAGATACTTCTTTTGAAGCAACTATGGCTTAAACTAGATGCTTTCAAACTTTAACTTTAGTGGTAAGATCTGGTCAAATCAACGATGATTCAATGTTTTTCTGCATTGATTGAACAAAAAATTGTATGAGCAACATGCCATATTTTGTATTAAAAAAAGTATTCTTTTTTTTTTACCTTAATTCGTGTTATGATATTGTGCCCAAATTTGCATAATTGCCTAATTTTGCACAAGGATACATTTTCTACGTGTATTTACGCTTTGATTTGAACGAAAACAGCGCATCCCTGCAGCGTGGCTGACACAGAATAGCGTACGCAGTGATTAATGACAACATTTTCATTTTGGGGTGGAGTATCCCTTTAATATTGTGGAAAATTATATACTTTTTTCTTTGATTAACATTTTTTTTTCTACTATTATAAATGTCCTTACGGTCACTTTTGATTAATTTAATGCTTAATTGCTGAATAAAATATCTCAAAATTTGACCTCAAACTTTTGACCAGTACATTTTATAATTTGCGGAAAAAGACGACAGGAAAAAAAATAGATGATTACTTTGAACGTAAATGGAATAATGTCTCACCTTGTTAATCACTTTTGTTTTTGCTGGTATTTATGTGCATGCAGATGGTATATTGAAGTCTCCTATTCAAATCTTCCATTGCAGAATAATGCAATTTATGCATTAAAGTCTAAGACACATTGAGTAATTGTATTTAGAGAAAATTGTATATTGATTAGAAACTGATAAAATGGCAATTTTAATAAAGTTATATTGTAATTTTCTATGTGTCATGTCCAGTTTGAGAACCACTGGCCTTTAGTAGCCTGCCATCACATATAAAGTCTGAGCATGGTTAGGATTCACTACTAGAGACACTGCTTTCATCTTACCTGCTGTCAGGGAGATATTGCAAGAGATGCACTGGACTGTGTGAATACCATACAACAATTCACATTCTGAGTTTCTGCCTGTCTTTGTGTTTGAGTGCATGAGAGTATGTGTCTTCCCAGATGAAACAGCCCAAAAGCTTACTGTCTTTGGCCATTTCGTTGATATTATTTGAAAAGGGGAATGCATAGTGAAAGGAAGATTCACTTGTCCTAGTCAAAAGAGAACTGAATATTTTACAGTGAAAGCAATACAATAACAATCTAAATATACTGTATAGTACATGCTGGGCAGCAGAGTTGTGCACCATTTAAATGAACTGAAATTTGAACAAAGAATCAACTGTTATTTTTAACTAAAAAACATTAGAGGACAAACTTTAAAAATGTAATTTCACTTTAAATTTCAGTTCAGTTAATGTTTCTGGCCAATTCAATTCAAATTCCAAAACATTTATTCTAATATTTCTCAGCTAGATCCTGCCAGTGAATGTTCTTACTTTAGGACAATACAGAGTAATTGCACTGTGAAGGAATGAATACCTCTTAAATAGCACTGCAGGATCCCTAGACATGCTGAAAAAGGACAGATGGGAATCGTTGCATTCAGAGCAGTGTCTCTGAATGGTAAAAAAAAACAAAAAAAACAAGGCAAACCAACCTTTTGCATTTCGCATCTGGACTTTTCAATCAGAGACTGACCCATCACTAATAAGTGACATCCCTGGCACGCTCAGTAATTGATGAGCTACCACTGCAAATTGCTTCACAGGGGAATACAGCAGTGCCGTTTGGAGAAAGTAAATGCCTGTGAGACGGACCCCTGACACATCAAACCAGCTCTATATATGCCACCTCACACAGGAGAGAATGGAAGCTCCTTCCTTTTCTTAAGGAGCTTAGAGAAGCTCCATTCGCAAACCATTTCCAACACTACATGTGAATAGGGGGAAAACATTTTAATGAATAGATAGACACCACACTTTCCCCAGTTGATTAATCTCAGTACATTAAGATTCTTGTTTTGTATTTTCTGAAATGTCATGTCTAAATATGCTATATTTTTGTAAATTAAATATGCACTCATTTTGCATATATTTCCAGAACAGAATCATGAACATTAGATGAATCCAGGTTCAAAATTCCTGTTTCATTTCAAAGATAAATACATACAAATCTGTATTGTAATTGAAATCTAAAGATACAAAGTAATAAAGTAAAAAAAAAATTGCTTGCTTTAAATTTGATGTTATATGACATGAGGGCCAAGTTTTGCTTCTTAAATAGGTTTTTGTGGGTGTGTGGATGGGATTCTCCGTAAACTCTAAAGTGTACAATATAATGTATGTGCTAGGCTAGAAGAAAAACACTAAATATTAAGCTGGTAGTTTTAACTTTGACATCTGACTGGATGAGCCACATACGAAGGTGCATTACTTCACGTCATACCTAACAGCACTTCTTAACTGGTGGTAAAATTGCTGTGTAATGGCTGTTTATAAATGGCCAAAGGGCAGAGTGCAGAAACTTCAGCTTAAGTGGCTAGTAGTTCAGTCTTTCTACACTGAGTTTCTCCTAATTGCTTCTACAGGGAGAAGATTCTCAAGTGAGGGGAAATAACCCGTGACCCAGTTTTGGACCTGACCAAGAGAGAACCTTCTGTGACCTAACCCAACCTTTTTAGCTATAATTCCCAGCCCTGGGACAGACTTGCTGTCCACAATCCGGTCAAAGCATCACTGTGATGTGCAGGCCAAATTACAACGGTTTTCTAACAACTGTATTTCATACATTTGGGATCTCTACAGTTCTTCACAGGTCACCTGTTTTAAAAATACAATTTGTCCAAAGAATTTATGAGAAAGCGATCTGTTAACATTCCCATTCATATAAATGGATTTTGCTGCTGCTCAGCTGCTGCAAGTCTTACGTGATTTCTAATATAAAATTTCTAGTCCAAAATGTCATGTGACTAAACATACACTTCTCTAGTGACCATGCTGAGCTTTGATAAAGCAGCACACTGAGAAAAAAATTTAAAAAGCAAAACATCTTCTACATTACAACTAAATATTTCCAATGTTTGCATTTTTTAAATCAAATAAAAGATACATAAAACTACTTTTGATCTGAAAAGCAGTTTAACCAAGTTAGCCTCTCAAACTTGTGTAACTTTTTTTTTCTCTTTGTGTCTGTTGTCTGTTTCTTTGAATCACTTCAAAGGAGGTGAGAAATGTTCCTGTTGACTCAGGAGCGAGAACATCAAGGTGCAAATCTTCTCCTAAAACAATGTGTTTTCCCCCCAAATACAACAGGGTATGCTCAGCACTGTTGATAGCAACTTAAGTGTTAAAAAAGAGCAAAAATTCACAAATACATTTTAATTAACATTATGAAAATATAGAGTGATTTTATTTATGATATGGAGCCTTGCAAAAATTCCTTATGCAATTGCAAAGTTGCATTACTGTGTAGTTGATGCAAACAATGATTCATAAAGCACATGCTTTAAGTCTGAAGTCTGTTTGACTTTTAACAAACAAACTAAATCAATAACTTCAAGGTCCACTAAGTAATTACATATTCATGGTTCGCTGCAAGGAGGTCTGGAATTCCTGGAGAAAGCTATATGTTAGTGTTATTCATCACAATAGCCATTAATCACAATAGCAGTTGTTCAGCCGATGTGCACAGGCCCAGAAGTACCGACCATTTTGAACATATTTCATCTTCAAACATAAGACCATAGACGGCACAAAATCTCATCTCAATACTTTTAATTTTGTCACGTCTTCTGAATATGAACATTTGTGAGATTTAGTCAGTTGAAACGGTTTTGAGGTTAATTTAATTTGGTATCTCTGGAAAATAGTGACCTATGGCATTAGGTTGAATATCACAGTTTTTTATAAATTGTTTTGCTCTGTTTGTTAATGATGGATTTGTGGGCACATTAATGTTTTAGATTTGTGGAGCAAAAATTAGACCCTTGAGTCCCCAGAATTGGCACAATAGGCACTAAGTGGCATGTTGTTACTAGTGTTATTATTTTTTAAAGTAATAATTTTTGTAATTTATGGGGTTATTATTTAATATTTCATAATGTAGATGTAAATTTCAGACACCTTTGTATAATAGAGTAAAATCATTGTGTTTGCTTTCACAGTGTTGCTATTATGACATATGTTATGTCTAAAAGAGTTGATTTAGTATTTTATATTAATCACATTATATACTTAAATATATAAATATTAATGACAATTATTAAGAAAATTAATAAGTTAGGGGAACATCTTACCCCAGTAATAATTTTACATTTTGTGCTATATATAATAAATTAGCCAATGTTATTATCCTATAAAAACACATTGGATGATGCATAATCATCCCGCACATGCTAAATATTGAAATATGCATGACATCTTCCCCCATCTTACACTGCAAACGATTTACATGTTTGATTTACATTTAACTTATTTAGTGCACCTTTAAAGGTGAGGATCTGATTCTGTGCCTTTAAAAAGATAAATATACAGTAAATGGAACTGCATCAAACACATCAAAGCAAAAGCCAGATTTGAAGCCAAAAGCAAAAAGCATGCAGAGAATCCTCATAACAACAATAAGAAAAAAGCATGAGACTCGCTCTGTCGAGTCTCATTATTTTCGTTCCACTCTGCATACATGAAATAGAAAAAAATTGCCCTGAGTGTCAGTAGGACAACTACAGGATATCTCCTTAATGTAGGGAACATGTCAAGGTTGCCCTACTTTTTAAAAAGCAAATGAATGATGCACCACATTCTGGCGAAAACTTTTGTCCTTTTTCGCTCATGCAACTGACGCTAACAGTAGATGGATGTGTGTGCGCTATATCCAGTGTAGAGGTTTGCCCTATGAGTGTTGTATCTATCTGTGCATCTCACTTACTCAAGGTTGCAGTGAGATGATAAACTCTACTTCCAGGCCCATTATGATTTTCATTCCCCTGCTGGTAATGGGGCTTGAAAAGAGAATCTGGCTGTAAGTAATTAAGAGGGCTGTGCAGTGCCCCTAATCTGAATATGAAAAGAATGTTCCTGAATTTCAAACATGAACATGATTTGCTCCACTTTCGTTCATCGTTTAATGATTTTCTAAGCCGTTTTGTGCTTTATGGTTGTTTCTTTGACACTATGGGCTGAATTAAATGTTATTAAGCGTACCTTCTGTTTTTATTGACATGCACCATCAGCAATTACAACTCTCGGAACTAAAGCCGCTTTCTCAGAGGAGTGAGAAGACTCACAACTGGATGGTGTTGAAGAAATAAAGCACAGCAAATATTACGAAATATCACAGAAGATGTGTGTTCTCCGCTAATGTTTCTAACGCAACACATGCCCTCTATCATTATGGAAAGCAGTAAACTGGGCCACTCAGCACCCCGGGACCACCCCACTCCTCATCCGGCTGCCCACTGCGCAAACATGTTCAATGATAAATGTTCAAGATCTTCCAGAATATCAGATAATTTTCTCAAGAGAAAATACTATTCATTAAAATGTCCAATGCAGCTGGTTGAGATGAAATTTTCAAACTTTTTAATGCCAAGGACCTCCAAATATAATGATCCCCTTGCGACAACCCCCTTCTTAAATATAAATGAAGCTACTGTATATAATTTCATGTATAAAGACCCATTCATATTTATCAAATTCATAGAAAGTCTAAACTCTGATATATGCATTTATCCAAGTAAACATAATGTGATTTATGTAATGTTATTTATGCAATTTATTCCTGTGATGGCAAAGCTGAATTTTCAGCAGCCATTACTCCAGTCTTCAGTGTCACATGATCCTTCAGAAATCCTTCTGATATGCTGATTTTCTGCTCAAGAAATATTTCTAATAATTTTTATTATCAACAATGTTAAAAACAGCAGTTCTGCTTAATATTGTAGTGAAAACTATGGTGCATTTTTCTTTTCAGGATTCTTTATCAACCAAACTTATAAGTAGAATTTTTTTTGTAACTTTACAAATGACTTTAGTTTACTGTCACTGTAATTTGCTGTAATGCATCATTGTTGAATAAAAATATAAATTTCTTAATGCAAATAAAGAATTCTTACATGAAACATTTAAATGGCAGTATATATAGACAATTTCAGACCCATTCATGCTTATTATTTTAACAGGAAAGGAACCCAAAACAGACTTAATGGATAGAGATTATTGTTCAACTGATATGTTCTTCTAAAGCCTCACTGGCCCGCAGTGTCTTTAAAAATCTCTAGTCTAGAGGAAAACGTCTCAGGTTACGTATGTAACCCTAGTTCCTCGAGGGAACGAGACGCTGCGTCGTAAATGCTAGGGGAACACCCTTCAGCGTGACGGGCTCTGAACCTCAAGTTTAATCAGACCAATAGATGGGCGAGACGTAATGGGCGGGTGACGTAATGACAAGGAGCTATAAAAACACGTGCGGTGAGACCAGCGTCAGCTTCTAGGAATGAAGCAAGCGCTGGCCGATCTCCTCAATAGGCTCGAAGGGAGGCCTAGAGAGAGCCTCTAGCACCACAGCCAGGTCCCACGTGGGGACACGAGATCGTAACGGAGGCCTCAGCCTCAGCGCACCGCGGAGGAAACGTGTAACTAGGGGGTGTCTGCCCACTGACTGGCCACCAAGAGGGGCGTGGTAGGCCGCAATAGCCGCCACGTAGACCTTCAGGGTGGAGTGGGTCAACCCTGCAGAGAAACGGGCCTGCAAGGACTCCAGCACTGTACCAACCGGGCAGTTAACAGGGTCTAGCTGGCGGTCTCTGCACCAAGAAGTGAAAAGTTCCCACTTCAAGGCGTACAGTTTCCTCATGGAGGGAGCTCTGGATTGGAGGATGGTCTCAACAACCTCGGTTGAGAGACTGGAAGCTACGAGTTGTGCCCCCTCAGGGGTCACACCCACAACTTCCACAGCTCCGGGCGGGGGTGGATGATCATACCCTCCGCCTGTGAGAGGAGATCTCTCCTGACGGGAATCTCCCACGGACCGCCGTCAAGGAGAGAAATCAGGTCCGAGAACCATACTCGGCCCGGCCAGAACGGGGCTACTAACAGAAGACGGACCCCGTCCCGGCGCACTCTTTCCAGAACTCCAGGGAGCAGAGCGATCGGGGGAAAGGCGTACAGAC
>NW_015505730.1:695430-710386 GCF_001515645.1 Sinocyclocheilus grahami
CAGCACCGGGCCCTGAGCCAAGAACCAAGGTTTCCTCCACATGTCCAAGGCACGTAGGCATCGCCGCGTGACCTTGAACATGCGAAGCGGGTTTCCCCTCGGGGAGAACCCCTTGGTCTTGAGCCACCACTGTAGGGGCCTCATGTACAGCAGGCCAATAGGTATCACGTTGAACGCAGCTGCCATCAGACCCAGCAGTCTCTGGAACTGATTGACAGTGAGTGACCGGCCTTCTCTGACTCTCGCGACTGCGGTGAGGATCGACTCGATACGAGCAGTGGACATACGTGCCTGCATTGTGGTCGAATCCCACACCACGCCCAGATAAGTGGTCCTCTGTAATGGAGAAAGCACACTCTTCTTGGTGTTTAGTCTTAACCCCAGCTCTCTCATGTGGGCGAGAACGACATCTCGATGTCAAACCACCATCTGCTCTGACTGAGCTAAGATCAACCAATCGTCGATATAGTTTAGTATGCGGATGCCCTGGAGTTGCAACGGAGCCAGGGCTGCATCCACACACTTTGTGAAAGTGTGGGGTGAGAGTGCAAGGCCGAAAGGAAGAACACGATATTGGTACGCTTTGCCCCTGAAAGCAAACCTCAGGAACTTCCTGTCAGTGGGAAGGATGGATACATGGAAGTATGCGTCCTTCAGATCGATCGTGACAAACCAGTCCTCGGACCTGATCTGAGACACGACCTGCTTGAGAGTAAGCATCCTAAACTTCAGTCGCATGACTGAGCGATTCAAATGACGTAGATCTAAAATGGGACGCAACCCCCCCATCCTTCTTCAGAACTATGAAGTACCGGCTGTAGAACCTGGACTGCCTCGCATGAGGAGGGACCACCTTGATGGCCTTCTTCCTCAAAACAGTAACTACTTCTTGTTCCATGACAAGAACCTGCTCGGGGCCCACCAGCGTGGGCGTAATCCCGTTGAAACGAGGCGGAGGAGAACCAAACTGGATTCTGTAGCCTCTCTCTACAAAGAGTGACTACTTCTTGTTCCATGACCACAGATGACCTTAGACTTCGAGGCCCCCGACCTAGAGCGTACTCCCCCGTGTCGAGACAGTGGGTCGAGGCCACGCTCTGTTTTTCTGTTTTTGTGCACTGCTGACGGGTGGAGATAGGACGAGCCGTCTCCAACCCGTCCACCAGATCATATGCGATTCCCACGAACTCAGTCGCCGCTGTGCCTCAGCAGCAGCGGGACTGCAATGGCAAGATCACAGGCATGGACACACTCCTCGGAGCGTGCCCGGCGAGAGCGGAGCGCTTAATTTGTTCATTATAATATCAGGCATAATATGCTTGTGTAACTGGTGTTTGTGCAACTGGCAAGCTCTCTGACACCCTCCGTATCAATCTCCTCGGAGAAAGACAGGCGGAGCGTCGCGCCCTCTCCCCGGGGGGGAAATACCTCAGCGCGGGCTTCCGAAACCCTGAGAGCGGGCGCTGGATCTGGTGGTTAAGGAAGTAGATAGGGACGCACCCGTCTACATTCCCTCCACCGAATCCATGCGCGAAACCCACGAGCACAGCCGCCGCTCCGCCTCGGCGAAAGCAGGACCGGCACCGCGAGAAACGCTAGTGAAAGCTCTCTCCTCAAAGAGAGCCCTCTGAGAGTGAAGCAAGGCAGTAACAAACGCTACCAAAACGGCCGTCAGCTCCCTTTTTTTTTTGAGAGCTGACTCTGCGTTCTTGCTCTCAAGCAGACAAAAAATGCTGACGCTGGTCTCACTGCACGTGCTTTTATAGCTCCTGGTCATTACGTCACCCGCCCGTGACGTCTCGCCCATCTATTGGTCTGATTACACATGAGGTTCAGAGCCCGTCACGCTGAAGGGCGTTCCCCTAGCGTTTCCGACGCAGCTCGAGTTCCTGAAGAGGAACTCAGTTAAATATCTCTTTACAACTTCCTTTGTCCCTGTCAGATGTTTCAAGTGAGTTGACAAGAGTGATAACTTGCTAATGGAAGTTAAAAGTGGTCATAGAGCAATCAGGGAAATCTTCCTTGTGCAAGTAATGTGACATGATTTTCTTGAGGTGCGAATCATAAATTATCCTGTCAGAGAAGCTGATATATTTAACTCAAATATTTGTACTCTGTCTTACAGGTTTGATCTTTCTTGCAACACAGATGAGGAAGCAAATGAACAGAGATGCCAATACCAAAAACACTGTTGGAACCAAATATTTTGAAACTGAACGATGGTGGTTACAAAATCTTCACATTAATTTTGAATGCAAGTCTGGTGTAGCTCAGAATTACTTGTTGCAGCCAAGTGGCAGCTCCAGGTTCAAAGTAATTATATCCAAGCCAGTTTCCCACCCTTTACTGCCTTTTATGTCTTTTTAAAAGTACAGACCTCGTTCAAAGCATTTCACTACGTTATGGCACGGTCCAATACGGCAGCCGCCTTGATGATGGGACCCATCGACCAGAAAGAAATTGCTCTGGGTAACAGGCATGTCAGGTGGCTATATAATCAATCTTTCAGCACCATGGACAGCAGGCGATGTGTAAAAAATTTAGCGCCACCGTTGTGGAAAACCATTGACTTCGTGCTGCCTGGAACAAGTTGCTCAAAGATGGATGGTTGAACATGCAGCGAAACACACTTGAAGATCTGACGTGCGACCAGCAGATACAAAAGAGACCCTTCCTAAATCCCACCGGCAAGTCAGTGGGCGACAGTTTCCACAGTCTTTGATCTTCTTATCTGCAAAATGCAAGCACTTCATACTCATTCAGGCTGCCAGAATTTGTCAGAGGAAAGCTTCAACAACATCGCATGCACGAGACCTGCACACTTATGAGAACTACTTTCCATGCACTCCAATAAATGGTTGTCTATTTCCAGTCAAACATGTAATTGTAATTGTAATTGAAAAGTATTTGAAAGATCTTTAATTTATTGATTTTTTTATTTTTTGAAAGTCCCTAAGAGTATGACAAGCAAAGAATCCTGAAAATGTTTATATATATATATATATATATATATATATATATACACATATATAAACAAAATATTATGTAACTGAAAGATTGTGGTTACAAAATCTTCACCTTCATTATATTTATTTGTAATATAATATATATGTACTCTGTCTTATAGATTATATTCTTTGATAAATAAAAAAGTATATATATATATATATATATATATATATATATACACATATATAAACAAAATATTATGTAACTGAAAGATTGTGGTTACAAAATCTTCACCTTCATTATATTTATTTGTAATATAATATATATGTACTCTGTCTTATAGATTATATTCTTTGATAAATAAAAAAGTTTGAATAATAAATAAGATATAATATATATGTATTGTTGTTATTATTATTATTATTAGTAGTAGTAGTAGTATCATAATATAATAATATATTATAATTAAGCTAAATAAAAAGTTAAAAAGTTAAAAAGACATTTTTGATAGATAGCTAGACAGATAGACAGACAGACAGACGATGATAGATAGATAGATAGATAGATAGATAGATAGATAGACAGATAGACAGACAGACAGACGATGATAGATAGATAGATAGATAGATAGATAGATAGATAGATAGATAGATAGATAGATAGATAGATAGATAGATATAGATAGATAGATAGATAGATAGATAGATAGATAGATAGATAGATAGATAGATAGATAGATAGATAGATAGACAGAAAGACAGACAGACAGACATTCAAAATCACCTCAAGGGACATTTCTTCACCGTGATAGCCCTAAAACTCACCTATCTGCTTATATACAAGACAACTTCAATTTAAACAATTGCTTATGTTAGCCACAACCTAAAAAAGGAACTGTCACACATGTTAGCACATCAAAATGCCACTGCTAAATCTAGCCGTATTTATAATTAATTATCAAGCATGTCACCAGAGACAAGCAGACAGATGGTGATACATCAAGCAAAGTTGATGGAACACTGCTGATCATTGTCATACAGTATAGGTGTTGAAACAGAAATAAGAGGACCGCCAAAGTTTTACGGGATAAGTGATCAAAGGTAAAGGGGTCATGGGATGCCCATTTTCCACAAGTTGATATGATTCTTTAGGGTCTTAATGAAAAGTCAATAACATACTTTGGTTAAAATTTCTCAATGGTTGTGTAAAACAACACCCTTTTTGCCTGGTCAAAAACAGCTCTTTTCAGAGCAAGCCGTATTGTTGCATGCCACTTTTAAATGCAAATGAGCTCTGCTCACCTCTCCCCTCTCTTCCGAGCCGCTCTCTGAGAGACTTTAAAGTTTAGTTTAATTCATCTTGAAATTCATTGAAATTCATCGTGAAACTTACTAACTAGTCCGTTATTAGGATAGGCGATTTGCAAAGATTCATAAAAGAACCTTATACTCACTTCTTCTTGAGGTGAGGCTGGATCACGAATGATTCGCGCGAACATAGATGCATTTAGGTAGATCGGGGGCGCATTCCCTTCAAATTGTAAAAGTGCATGTTGCATCCGATGACTCCTTTAAACTGAGGTGTTTTGATGTGTTTATAGTTTCAGGACTTTTGAAATATTAGTTTTGCGCAATCAGACTTGTTACTAACATAATTTTTTCTGCTTGTAGCTTAGTGTGGCAAACAAACACACATAGACAGAAAAAGACCTAAATGAAATGTGATCAACCATTAATTTCACATGCAGTTCAGAGACAATTATGGAAAAATAATTAAATTAATTAATAAAGTAATTAATAAATTATTACTAATTAATTATAAATTACTGATGAATAAAATGATCACTGTGCAAAAAAACAAACAAAAAATAGCAGATAAATATATATTATTATTTCACATAATTTCAGATTATTTCACATACATAGAATAACATTCAAAATATCAAAAATATATATTTTTTCTTATTATTCTTTAAATAAATGGATATTTTTAATTCACCTAGCATGCACTGATTTTTTTAAACTAAAGTTAAAGGCTTTTAAACAGTAATGTTATAAAAATTATATTTCTTTTGCACTTTTTATCAAAAAATCATGAAAAAGATGTATCAGTCTCAACAAAATTTTAAGCAGCACAACTGTTTTTAACATTCATAATAAGAATAAATTATTCTTGAGCACCAAATCAGCAAATTAGGAGGATTTCTAAAGGATCATATAAAACTGGATTGCCTGTGGATATCTAATTTACTATTTCAATTATTCCTGAGTGCCTCCAACAAAACTCTGAATACCTTATATAATAACTAACCTGACACTGGAACTAAACTTGGGCAAATCTGGCGATTAGGTCTTCCTAAAAAAGTGCACATTGCATCAACCCAGAAACTTTTTAACTTGTTTATAGGCAAACTGATAAAAAAGCCCTGTGGAAGTTGTATAAAGCCAGCCAATATGAACTAGGCAAGAGGAACTGGCAATTTCAGTCAGTGCTTGCCATTTTTAGGAGTAATATACATCAGTCGGTCATTGAATGGGCTGTTAGTGTGCCGTCTGATGTGGAGATTACTGAAATATTGACGTTAGCGTATATAAAAGCACCTTTAAATGAGAACTAACTATTTGCATTGCATTGCTGTCAGTGTCTGACTGCCTCGTTTGATTCCGTATCCTCGAGGCACAATTGGGTTAGCGTGTCAACTGCACAGCGAAAACGCATCCGAGAGACTGAGGCCGTTCACTTCAGGGGGCTCGACTCCTACTTTCTCTCTCTGATCCTGTGATGAAACATGGAGAGAGAGCGAGACACACATATTACGCACACACGCTGCCAGCAATCTCAGCAAGAGCGCAGAGGGAAGACGTGAGCTCATTAGGAGTGTTATCCTGGAATGAGCTCTGCAGTGAGGCATGGGATTATTGCAGCTAGCTCTGCTACCCCGAGCTCAGTTCTACATAATGAGGTATCCTCTGTAGACCACCAGCGGTTGCGCTGTCTCATATCTGAACCTTGTGAGCAGGCGACACGTGAGTGTATCTGATTATCTGGGTGCATATGCAAAACTGCTGATTTAACCTGTTGCAATAAAGATGACGCATCTAATCAGTACACAGTTAATTCAGAATTACAGTACACTACAGGAGCTTGAGCTCGTATGGTGCACTACTACTTTCCAACCACATGAATTAGAGCTCTGCTCTTCCTGTGGCCACAAGGTTGACTTTGTGAGCTCAGGGGGTTTTGAACCTTTTCTGACCCAGAGATCTCCCTCGCACTCTCAGCAAAACCATGGACTCCTGATTGTAAAATTTTCTTAATTAACAACATGAGCAACATTATTGCATTGTGCTAAACTAAAGAATGTTGAATTAGTTTCTCATTGACTGTACTGTCCTTTGTCATTTTCTGGATTCATCCAATTGCAATTAACAAAGGAGTGTTATAATAGTGGGTTTATGCTCCAAAGAGGCAACAAATTAACTGATGATTCTTTAGAAGCTGTAGAAAAGTTTATCACCTAAACATTTTAACATTAAAAAGTAATATACAAACCCTAACCACATTTTAAAATACAGAATGAAAATCATGTTATTCAATGTAGTGAATTATTTTCATATTTCTATAATATAATATGCATTATATTTAAGTAAATGTTATAATATATTATTTATATTTAGTGCATTATATTTGTATTCCTATAATGTGTAAAAAATATATTTATATATAATTACATTTATATATAATTATATAAAAAATTAACAATTAAAAATGAGAAAATAAATAATATTAAATTAAAATATAATATAATTCATATACATGTACAATTGTATAGTTAAAATATGTATAATTAAAATATGTAAAAAAAGTTTAAAATAACGTAAATGTATTGCAATATATTATTTTTAAAGTTTATATTAAAGAAAATATAGAATGATAGAAAATTTGCCATTTAAAAAAACATTACAATATAGAAAAATAACAATTAATTAATTTTAAAATAATAATAATTAATTTAAAAATATGATATGTATACACAAACATGCACACACACTATAAATAATAGAAATAAAACGAATATACATATATTAGTGCTGTCAAATGATTAAGCGCGATTAATCGCATCCAAAATAAAAGTTTAATATGTGTATACTGTGTATATTTATTATGTATATATTCATACAAACACATGCATGTATATATTTAAGAAAAATGTTTAAACAATAACTGTTATTTTGGATGCGATTAATCACGATTTTTTATTTTCATTTTTAAATATAACCAAAAAATGTCTGTCTATGCTTGTCTTTGATAAAAAACAGAAAGTTGTACTGCCTTTCCATGTGCCTTTTGGTGAAACAAAACATACATTTTGTGATAGTTGTGACACTCTAAGTCATCTTAATCTTCACTGGGAAACAGGTGAAAAGAAAGATAATCAAAAACAGGTCCAACCTTTTCCTGAGATGACAATCCTTTCCAAGAAAAAAATGGGCTGGAATGAAATATTGATGCACTGCAGAAAATAGACCATGCCGGGCCACGGTGAGAGACGAGGAACTGACTGTGAGACAAGTGCGAACACAAGTTAGGCCAACCTAATATACCCCAATCAATTACTCCTATGCTATCAGCACTGGGGCATGCAATTAAGCAGACGAGCCGCTGCGCTTGTTTAGGGATATATCCGTCGTAAAACTATGCTGGAGTGACACTGTGATTGATGGCCAAGGTTTTTCGCTCTCTGTTTAATCCTCTCAGTCCCAAAAGAGATTCCTCTATGCCAGCACCGTCTCAGATTGGGGGAAAATAAAGTGGAGAACATTGATTACAGATCAGTGGATGAGAACGCTTGTCTTCTGAAATTACCTGGCAAGATAAACCCAACCAAGCTTGAAGAAAATGTACATGAGATAGACAGACACAGTCCAACGTGAGGTCATGATGCACTTTGAGGTGTAATGCAGTGAGACGACTAAGCTGCATGTATTCGACAAGGTCTCATGTATAATGTAACTTTGCCGAACATGCCTCAGTATGAGTTGTGATCACTATCATGGAGTAACGCAAGAATTCTCCAAACAATACTGAAAAAGACAACACCAAAGCGGCCTAGCATGGCATTAGCTAATGATGCAGATGCTCTGATAACTGGAAACAGTGAAGGGGTTATCAACAACATAACGCTTTCCCTGCACCAGAAAGTAGATGCAATTGATACGTCTGTCAATGTTTTATGCAAAAAGATCTCCTCAACCGAGAAAAAGCTAGATGAAACCGAGAAACATCCTGGATAACGTCAGCTCCCTAGCACAACTGGGTGACCGATTAGCCTGAACATAAAGGAGCCTCGAGTGATTTTCAGCAAATATGTGAGACTGAACCCACCCACGTTACCAATTTCAAAATGTTTTAATAAGGTCAGTCCCTGCCTACAACATATAACTTTTTCCTTTATGTTTTATGAAGATGATGATCACATTAAAATTGACATGAAAATGTTTTATTTTGTACATTTTATAGGCCTTTTATTTACAGATTTTAATTTGTGTCCACTTCAAATCCTAAAATATGAAAATATGGGGGAAAGTTATATATTTATACAGTATATACAGTATTAATTATATATTTAAAACTATGAAACAGAGTACAATAAATCATAATATTTATTTTGAGAAAATAAAGTTTAAGTAAAAACGTGGGGACCGGTGATACTTTTTTTCGGGATTCTTTGACAAATAAAAAGTTAAAAAGAACAGTGTTTATTCAAAATCTAAATTTTGTGTTACAATATACACTTCTATTCAAAAGTCTGGGGTCAGTAATTTCTTTCTTTCTGTGAATAATACCTTTATTCAGCAAAGTAAACTCAGTGTTATAAAAAGTTGTATTAAAGACTATTTTGAATAAAGGCTGTTCTTTTAAACTTCTTAATCATCAAAGAATCAAAGAAAGTTGTATCACAGGTTCCAAAAAAAAAAATTAAGCAGCACAGTTTCAACACTGATGATAAATCAACATATTAGAATGATTTCTGAAGGATCATGTGACACTGAAGTCTGGAGTAATGATGCTGAAAATTCACGTTAAAATAGGAAACCAATATTAGAAATTGCAATCATATAATATTCCCATTTCTTACAGTTCAAGTACAACGATTGCATTATCCAGCCTCATGTAAAGCAAAACACAAAATCAATCCTATAAGCTTAAAGAACACGCCTGTATGCACATATTGGATTTGATAAGCGGGCACCCTGCCCAGCTCGGTGATCGGAAGCAATCCGCTGCACAGAAACAACCAATCAAAGCAATAACAGCAGGTGTTTGCATTCTAAACATCCTCCGGTGTCATCCCACTGCTTATTTACACTGTAAGCACAGCTCATTCATTTTTGAACACACCCTACAGGTCTCGGTGACAGACACAGCCGACACACATAGCAGAAAAAAGCACAGCTGTTATTTCTCCCCACCTTTGCAATATCAAACGGGATAATGGCTCACAGCGAAATGCAACGTGATAAATAATTGATAGGATGGATAGTAACACATATGATGGAACATTCAAAGGTCAGTGCATTGTCTTGCCTGTTGCTGCCCATAGTTCAGGAATTAAAGAACATTCGTAAGGGTAATTTATACAGTGGAGTAAGACAAATGTTTCTGTCTTGAGAAACCACACTTGTTGCACCAATACTGCACCTATTCAATTAAATTCTGAATGGCACACAACTATGGAGATATTTTTGTCACATTATTCCAAATGACTAGATTGTGATTCACAAATAAATGTAAAGAGATTAACAAAATGTAAGTATATTCACATATAAACACAATGAGATCCACAAATAAATCTTAGAGTTTCACAAACATGAATTAAAAAAAAAATGTTCAGAATATCTGAATATGTTTTTTATTGCAAATCTCATCCTATTTATTTGTGAATTTAATTCATGTTTGTGAAACTCAATTTAACTGTGGATCGCATTCTTTATATTTGTGAATATGTTTAATTTTAGTTAACCTCTTTACATTTATTTGTGGATCATAAGATAAGATAAACTTTATTGTCAAGAAAGAAATTTGTATTGGACACATACAATACGATATCTGCTCTTTTAATACGAGTAACATACTACGTACATATAATACATACAGCAACCCACCACTACCCTACCCACAATATAGTGAACACATAAACTACAATAAAACAACTAAATTGGGGGTAATCATAATCTATCATAATTGACTTATTTGGAATAACAAAAATATGCCCAATTAAATAATGCTCAAACCAAAAATAAATGTTCTCCTACAGTAGGCCAAGAATTACAGGTACACTACTGTCCAAAAGTTTGTGGTCGGTAAGATTTTTTAATGTTTTGAAAGTAGTCTTTTATGCTTACCAAGGTTGCATTTATTTGATCAAAAATACAGGTTAGTAGGTAAAAACAGTTATATAGTGAAATATTATTACAGTTGAAAATAACTTTTTTCATTTTAATACATTTTGAATTGTATTTTTTCCTGTGATGGCATATATTTATTTATTATTATTATTATTATTATTGTTACCATTAGCTTACTCTAATCTTCAGTGTTAGATGATCTTTCAGAAATAATTGCTTGAATTCCTTGAACAGTGGAACAATTTCCTGTAACAATGTAAAAGTCTTTAGCATCACTTTTGATCAATTTGAGGCATCCTTGCTGAATAAATGTATTAATTTATTTTTAAAAAAGTCTTACTGACCCCAAACATTTGAACAGTAGTGTATATGAATGAATGAAGTATATTACCAAACAAAAATTTATTTTGTCATAATTTTTATAAAATGAAAAGGAGCCCGATCACCTAGTATGTGCAAATTAGCCTTAAAGAGATTTTTTTTTAATGAAATCAATGTAGTCCCACTGGATTTCCATACAGGTAGTTTCCACACAGGTCTGGAATGAAATGAAGGTAAGTCAATGAACAGAATTGTCCTTTTACCAAGAACTAACCCTTGGGTTTCGTTTCTGGAGTTATGCACGCCGCATTAAACACTCTTTTTATTCTCAAACAGCTTTTGTGCCATTTCCAAGTCAATTTACAACTAATTTGATCTTTCTGCGGTTCTTCCTGGGGAAACAAGCCACACGGCAGGCTGTGCTTGATATTAACCGCTAGAATGGACGCAGAATATGGTCAGAATGATCCTACAGGACTTCGGGCCACTCTAGTTCTCATGCTGACCGTATGGCACGGGCCCTCAGAGAACCCCAGACAGCTGCGACCAATAGCCTGCCCTGTCACACTCCCAACATACTGCCAGCAGAGAGAGAGAAAGAGAGTCTAGCAGATCATCAAATGAGCACAGACACCCGCTGCAAACATACCTCTATGGATTTATCACATATGTGCATAGCCTGCTTTGTTTCCATCTCTGGTTTAAAGCAGCACAGGCTTGTATACACATTCCTAAACTGGAGTACCTGGTGATCTTGCAGCGAGATACAGCTCTGTAATCTCATTACCCATGCATGTCCCATTAATTTTCTTTCATGGTCAAGCAAGTCGTCACTTCTGCCGCAGCATTCAGCACCACCCACACCCCCTCTTTTCGCTTTCACTGAGCAGATGAAGAGAAGCTAATGATAGCCCATTAAAAGACTGATCTCTCTGCAGAATCCGCAATGAGGCTTGACTGTTGGGGAGGGCAGAAGAGGATGACACTCCAGCGTAAGTCACCTGAAGTGATTGAGTCCGCTGATTACCTCAGCTGGTCAATATCTGCAATAATTAACTTCTTGAAATTGCAATTTTGCAAATGTACAAATGTACAATAAAAATCTAACTGTCTCATTCTGATGCAAGCTGTGAAAGATGCACAAAGAAATAACAATTGGGGGGAAAAAAAGACAACTTTCAGTCTCCATAACTTTGGTTCAGTTGGATCAATTTGAATCCACCCACTGCTGGTCTCTTTTATCATTGTATTTTTGGGGCTTGCATCATCAGTGAAGAGAGAAAATGCCAGTTTCACTGTTATTGAAGTATTTGTCCCTTTGGATTTAGCATCAAAAGTTTAAACACACTTGCGTTTGTTGGGTGCATTGCAAGAGATGCAAAGAATATGAGCTGCTCTCTGAGGAGATTTGATTTAGGGACAAGCAGCAGTGAGAAATGCATTATATTACTGTGTAATAATTGTGACTGCAAATAAGTTCAAAAGTCCTTTAACGTGGTAGTTGTATTGCTGTCTATGCAGGGTCAGAAAGCTTCTATTTGTGTTCCGAAGATGAACGAAGGTCTTACGGTTTTGGAATGACATGAGGGTGAGTAATTAATGACAGGATTTTCATTTTTGGGTGAACTATCCCTTTTAACTCTCATGTCGTCAGACTCAGATTTGCAACAAAAGATTTAGTGTAAAAAATATGCTCAAGAAACTTTTCTTATTATCATCATCAATGTTGAAAACGGTGGTGTGGCTTAATATTTTGGTGGATTCTTTAATGAACAGAAAGTTCAAAAGAGCAACATTTATTTGAAATATACATTTTTGCTAACAATGTAAAAGTCTTTAACTCTGAGTTGCATAGATTTCCTCTTGAGAAACACTGGTGAGTATTGTATGTCATACTTGGTCATCATTGGCACTCTTGCAAATTATAGCCTTGCATATAAAAATGCTTTTTATTAATTTGCATCATAACCCAGGTGTTGATACGTTCCTTGATGGCTTTTGCCGTGTGGACTATATAAGCTGCCCTTGCCTTAGGCTTGAGCATAAAAACTGCATACTCTTTACTTTATTGTTTGGGAGGTGCTTGTTTATCTTTAATTATTTTATTTTTAACACCTAATGACTTCAAAAGAAATATGAGGTTGTCATATAGAAAGTAATAAATTAGCAGTTTTGTTATGCGACGCATATAAATTTAGTCATTAACCTTGAACCTACCGCAGCAAATAGTCTTTTAAATGTAATTCTTTATTCTCAGGATGTTCCTGTTAAACAAACATACTGTAGGACAACACTTATTTTGCATCTTCATTTTCAGAAAATCATGTCCATTTACAAAATGCCTTAACTGACATAGTTCAAACCAAATCCACCACTTTTGATCAGAAAAGTACAAGTGAAGATGACAAGGCAAATCCCCCAAAAGAAGAAGACCAAAACAGTTTTATTCTAAACTGGGGTTGCAGTAAGACAATCATGTATTGCTTTTTCAAGGTTGTATTCGATTGAGTCAAATCAGAGGTTGTCAAATGCAGATCAAGGCCCAATCCTAATTCTATTTTATACCCCTTCCCCTACCCCTCCACCTACCACTTCCCCTTGTCTCTTGAAACAGAGTGTCAAGGGGTAGGGGTGAAAATATTCCCCTAAGAATTGGGACACCACTACTATGCCTTCACACGTCATCATACGTCGTCTAGCTCCTACAACACACACACCTATACTGGTGTGCATTAGAGCCTTTAATTACTGTTCTATATTAACGTGCTGCTTATTGACACACACATACACACGTATATATATATATAGATCTCAGATCCAGGAGCAAAGAAACTTGTCAACGCTGCCCCAAGACTTTTATTAATAACAGTTATCGAATCGCTACATAATATTTTACAGCAAACGAGAGGATAAAATCACTGTTTTTGAAGTAAACTCACTTCTTGTAAAGAGAGACGCGCATACACGCAACTTTCATCTCTCTCTCTCGAATTGGCAATATTTGAGAAAAAGGTTTAGCAATTTCTAATTATTGGGGTGCTAGCCCCCCCTCAGTGTCTATGGTGGTTATGGTCCTGATCAGACATGAAAATATGTTGTGGCACTATTGTGCAGTCAGTAATGATATGATGTTAGCAAACTTTAGCAATTTTTGCAAACATTTCTTTGAGTAACATGACCATAAATATGAACTCACGATTGAATGTAACATAAAACAAATGATTCCCTTTCATGGGAACTTCGAACTGCGTCCTCTAGGGGTCGCTATGGGGAACGCCTCGTCGTGACTCGTATCTGAAGCATACATTGAAAAAACACCAACTCGTTGGCCGGCGACAGCCATGACGTCACTACCGGTGCGACTACAGTATAAATCGGTGCCGGGAGCTACACATCATTCTCTTCTTCGTCTTCATTGACTGTTCTGTTTGAAGCGTGCATTTTCAAGGAAAAAGTAAGAGCTATCTATTAATATTATGGCGAGCACTAGTAGAGCATTTGGAAGGTGTGTGCATCCGTGTCAGCGCTATTTGACACCAGATGACACACATTAAAATCTTTATTAATGCCAAAATTGCTTACATTTATGTGTCTTTTTTTTTTAGATTTATGGGCCCAAGTGTCGCCAAGAGACTTTAAAGCCTTACACATTGTTTTTGACCTCAAACCTTAGCTGAAAAATGATGGACCACTGCTGAACTCCATAACTTCTCTCTCTCTCTCTCTCTCTCTCTCTCTCTCTCTCTCTCTCTCTCTCTCTCTATCAAATTCAAATTCAAATGAGTTTTATTGGCATGACTCGCACAGTATTGCCAAAGCATTGTCCATTACATGAATAAGAAATAAATGATTATATAATACATAACCAAAACAAGAAAAGATCTGTAAAATAATTAAGTAAATAAGTAGACGTGTACTTTTTTTACTTTTTTTTTCACAAAAACAGTACATGTGAAATGCTCTTGCTTCAGTTTTGTCCACTGTCTGACAGTCTTAGTTTGTGACAGGCTGATACATATCTTGCTGCTGTTGTGATCATTTTAGAATCTTCCCCTAAAATGTGACTTCATTGTTCTGTATTTGGTAATGCCATAAAATGTGGTTTAATTTGTTGGAATTTGGGGAAATATGCAGCTCTAATGTTGTGATAGTAATCACAGTGCAGTAAGAAATGTTCCTCTGTTTCCAGCTCTTTCTGTGAGCACAGTGAACACAGTCTCTGTTCTCGCGGCTGCCATCTCTGTCTGTGTCGTCCTCTCTCTATAGCCAGACAGTGA
>NW_015505730.1:710517-769012 GCF_001515645.1 Sinocyclocheilus grahami
AGGTCTAAATACAGCTCCATCTTCTTTTGTAATTTAGTGGCATCTTTCCAATAAGCAATGTAATTGTGTTTTTGTAACTGTGTGATTTGGTTGGGCCAGATTGTGCTGTGCTGGTTTGGGTGTAGTTTGAGTACCAGCTGTAAAAGGGCACTCTTCTGCAGGTTCTGCTCCTGCCACTGCAGGGCTTCAGTCTGGTAAGAGCTCGCATCACTGCATCTCAGGTGCTGGTGGAATTTCAAAGCTCTCTTTTGAATACTAATTAATAATCGGTATTGTCATAATTCAGCTCTGCACGAGTTGTTTGGGGTTGCTCTGTTAACTTTTAAGATGCTTTTACAAATTTGGGTATGCATAATTTAAATTTCTTCTTTTTCCCATTTGGAGAAATCTTGGGTTTTTAGGGGTCCCCATATCTCACTGCCATAAAGAGTGATTGGTTCGATTATTGCTTTTATGACTTTTAGCCAGGTTTGAATTGGAATTTCAAGTTGAATTGTATTTTTGATCATGTAGAAGAAGACCCTAGAGTCTTTAGCTATTAAAACTTAAATAATGAACAGAAGCTAATTTGTGTTTGGCTGCAAAATATTATTCATACGCAAACTTTTTTTTAACATTTATTGTTTGTTAACTCTTCTGACTTCATGAATCTCTCCTAACTGTTGATCAAGTTAATCAATATGATTGTTAACAGTCCTTCATTATCAGAAACTCAAGGGTATGTTATGGTTTTGTTTATTAGCATCCCTTATTTTTCACATTAAAAAAGCAATTCAGTTCATTTCTCACCTGAGTGATTTAATGATTGAGCAGTGCCACCAATATCTACGTACTCAAGCACAGAAGTTTTTAGTATTATAAGATGTAAACAGTTTAATTTAGGCACGGCTGCCTCAGAAGCTCTCATGCAGTCTGGGGGCACATACAAATGTCCTTTTGTGAATGAGCTCTCACACACTTTGGAATATTGAAACGAAACCTGGTGGGTGTCACAGACGTCATGCACTGAGGGCAAATGACAGGCTTGGCGGCAGCACCACCTAAAGGCAAATACATCTGAATAAACACTATTGTTCCTGTTTTTTAGTGTTTTAAAAGTGGTCTCTTATGCCACAAATGCTGCATTTAATTGAGATCAGATTTGAGATTAAAAATAAAAACAGTAATAATGTGAAATATTATTACAATTTAAAATAACTGTTTAAAGTGTAATTTATTTGTGTGAAGGCAAAGCTGAATATTTATTAGCCATTACTCCAGTCTTCAGTCTCACATGATCCTTCAGAAATCATTCTAATATGCAAGAAACATTTTAATTATCATGCATGTTGAAAATAGTGCGTCTGCTTGATATTTTTTTGCAACAGTGATAGATTTTTTTAATAATTCTTGAACAAATGCAAAAGTTCAAAAGAACAGCATTTATTTGAAATCAAAATCTTTTGTAATCAACTTTTGATCAAATCTGATAAAAAAAGTGTCATTGTTGATTACAAATTATATACACATCATACTAACTCCAAAAATCATGCTGACTGAATGGTAGTGTATAAACTATGCATATAGCATGCATAGATATGGTATACTTTTTTTTTTTACTCAAGTTCAAAGATGCTTAAAATATGATCAGGTCTTGGTATGAGAAAGATGTTTTAAGCTACATCACGTTCTCTGTTGTCTATTTATAGACAAAGACAGTCAAAACATAGTTTTATGCACAATACATGTCTAGACTATTTAATAATCTATTTTCTAAAAATGTTCATGGCAGACAACATTCACTGAATCCTTGCCAATATCTGCTTAATATTTCAGATGTGGTTATTCCTAGAACTCCGAAGGCCCAACAATACAGAATATTTGATGAACTACTGGTTTAAAGGCCTAATTTGCATTATAATATTTAATTCTGATGCTCATGGGATCATTTCTCTGTCTGTGTGTGTGTGTAATAAAAGATCTATCTCTAGACACTTCTTCAGTCACTCACCATGTATTGCCTTAAACCACAAATGCACTCCAAGTGAACTTCAAAATGCCATTTGAAAGTCTTGTTGATAAATTCAAAATGCTCAATTTCATAGCTCGTCTCCTTTCAACTAAATGTTGGGAAACCTTTTGCTTTTGAAGTATTTGTCAGTTTAGTCTAGCACGGTTTATTCATTTAAACTTAACATATTTTGATAGCCCTTCATATAAAGACACTGTCTCTGTTCAGAATGGAATACTAGTGTGCTGCATACTGTGCACTATATACTGAACAGCCAAAATAAATACATATGTAAAATATACATACATTTTGTCTATCTGATCAAATAATTAGATAAACATACTGCAGACAAAGTACACACCGAAAGTACAAAGTACACGCCATTTCCCCTATAGACTCATGTCACCAAGATTGAAGTCTTTAATTCATCAGAATCTGTAGCTCTATATAAACAAGTTTTTTTCTCTCCTCAAAGTTACAAAGTTAGAGAAAGAAGAGAGGGAAATTACAATCATACAAGAAGAGCGTAATTAAAAGGCAATTATAAACAACAAACAAGCTAACATTATAACTATCAAGGCTGTCACTGATTTGATTGGAAGACAATGTTCACAGTAATGAAACACTACAAAAGTAAGCAATTATGTTTACAACAATAAAGGTGCACGGAGGAGAATCACTACCAGTTAGAAATCATGGGCCATCATTTTCAAACTTCAAAAAAGAAAGACATACATACATATCTTGCTGTGAAGAAACAGTATTTTTGGATCATGGTTGTTAATTACATCATGACTGCAAAATTGGATAATTGGGTAGAACCGAAATGTAAAATTATTTTCAAAAATTTTATATGTATGTTGTATCTATACAGTGATTCGAAAAAGTATTTTGGGCAAATGGCTGATGAATATTCAGCTTTGGCAGGAATAAATTACATTTTAAAACACATGAAAATAGAAATGTTATTTAAAATTTTAATAGTTCACAATATCACAATAATAAAATTTTTCTGTATTTTTAATCAACTAGTGAAGCCTTGGTGAGTATGAAATACTTAGTTCAAAAATATAAAATAAATGTAATTATTTCAAACTCTTGACTTGTAATTTTCATATGTACACACACATAGGCCCTACGCATCCCCAAAATATGTATACGATATTACACATTTATATAAAATTTAAAAACCTTATATAATTTATATTTATATTGCCATTCTGGAAATATTTGTTTACAAATCGTACTCCAGACTATTCCTACAAAACGTTGTGCATCTGTTTCCTCATAATTAAAAGGAAAAAGTGAGAACAAGAGGAAACTGTTAGAAACCTTAAATTCATCACGGCTGATTATACCCATGAGGCACCATCCCCGCAAAGTCAATCATTATGTTTAATGCTTTTTCCTGCAGATGCATCATCACAATCCATACATTACCCATAAGGAATTCTCTTTCCCACGCAATGCAGGTTCCATAACAGGATAAATGGGATCTCTCAGCAAGCTTGAATAAGAGAGGAAAAGCCTGTTAAAGTCGAGCTAAAGTGCTGCAATTTTCTACCTTCTTGACATCCCCTAGGAAAGCAATTCACGGGCATTACAGAGCACACTTACAACATCACAATGCACCGACATCCAGTCAGAGTTGGGAGGGTAAAGTGTTACTCTTTCCATCTGA
Organism: Sinocyclocheilus grahami; assembly: GCF_001515645.1. Lineage (NCBI taxonomy): Eukaryota > Metazoa > Chordata > Actinopteri > Cypriniformes > Cyprinidae > Sinocyclocheilus > Sinocyclocheilus grahami. The sequence goes on from NW_015505730.1 coordinate 714,189, forward strand.
AACCTCGCTCTCAAATGAGTCTGATAGGAAAGACCTAGCTGTAGATGAAATTCAAAAGCGCTGTGACTCGACACCAGCGTCGGGTCCTTCACCTCAGGAGACTTCTCCGATCCATGCCGAACAACCGAGGCACAGCGCTCACCGCTCTGACAGCCTTCAAGGTGCACAGATAAGAAAAATGAGAAATGCCACCTCTGGGAACACGCCTGTAAATGAAGTTGCAGAGTGGCTTTTTCAAACGCATTGTTTGCTCCGTTTGCCCAATTTAAAAATCTGCAGAGGACGTAGCCTTTGACAAGCTGCCAAGTGTAACTTTGTGCCCTAACGAACACTTTTCTTCTTCAAGTAACGGAGAGAATTCATAATTAATGTTTGAGAGTGCAAGGTTAATAGCTTATTCTGAGAAGAACAAAACAGTCTTTGGATTTTACCACTTGGCAGTTGTTTATCTCTTTGCTCCTGCGATAAGAAGAGTGCTTCAACCCTGGACCATCTGAAGGCTATTTTGGCTGCTGTTCTTTAGCACGGCAATTACTGCGCTATATTTACAAGACAAATCATGCTAGTGAGGGAATGACCCCTTGATACGTCGCAAATCACAGTTAGAGTTTCACTTAGTGTCTTTTCACAAAGTTTTGTCAGCTTGTATAAGGGGGGGCTGGTCTGGATGTGGCTTACTGTATGAACCAAATGAACAGGATGCATAAAACAAGCATCAAAAGAACATCATATGTGGCCAAGGTTTATGGCACTTCTATTATACATTAAGAGCTGAGCTCATGGACCATTTTAGGTATCCAAGATATCCCAGTTAAATTATGCACTGAATATGTTTCTGATCCTGTTAAATTTGCCCACAATAGGCTGGCTTGCTTTTTAATCTCTGATTATGCACCGTAATGAATGATATTCACTCTTTAAACTAAATTATAATCAAATTTAGGCTGAGGAAAATTTGCCAGTTTAATACAAAAGAGACCTTTATATTACATATATCTATGAAATTGGTGATTAGGAAATGTGAACATTGTTGAAAAGAAAAAAAAAATCTTCATACAAGAAAATGTAAGGATAATTTCACACTGCACATTTATTGAGAGGTCTTGCTTTCACAAGGCTGTTAAAAATAAATTGAGTCCTGGACTAAATCATCAAATACAAACATATTAAACCAACTGCCATTGCAATTAAATTAACACATAAAAAAGAAAGAAATGCTATGCATTTAAAAAAAAAAAGTAAGATCTGGGGCGATTGAAAAAACCTGGGACTGCAGCCCAATAGCCAAAGCTTAGTCAAACTGCAGATTGAGGGTATTTGGAGGATTTGAATTCATAAGTCCATATTTTTGTAGGAGTGTATATGGGTATCGTCCCCTGAGAGGCTTGAAAGCACTGCTAATGCTTATAATGAAATAACTGACTGAAATATTCATAATGTAAACATTTGCTGAGAGAATTAAGGCTTAAACTGTTTAAAAGGCAGGAACACATGCCTGGTTGTCTCTCCTTAATAACTCTATCCCTAAATGAATACAAGATTCTCAGAGAACATATCTTGAATGAAATGTGCTTTAAGTTTATATATATATATATATATATATTATAAATAAGAAAAATATGAAATATAAAATAACAAAATTATATATGAGTACTCTTGGAACCACACTTCGGGTATAAATTATAGGTCTTTAGGTACATAAAAACAATGTTACTTTTAGAACTTTTCCTTAACACTGTTCAAAAGAGTACAATAATGACGTGTTCTTTCACCTAGAATATGAACCCAAAGGTCTTAAAGCAAGGTCTGCATTTCACTTGAAAGCAGCTCATTATGGTAGTTTATAGTGGACTGCAAAGGGCTACACAAAGTCTCAGGAAAAAAGTGAGGTGTTTCATAAAACTTCAGTAAGAGATGTGATGAATGCTTAGTCTGGCTGAAGCTGTGATTGCAGCAGTGCTGATAAGTGGCATGAGGCAAATCAGCTGCGAACAGCAGGAGGGTGATAACTCTTCGCTAGATCCAAGATGGCTCCCACGCTAATGCGGAACGAACAGCCAAATCTAAGACGAGCTCCCTGGGAACTACATGTGTGCATCATTTCTGGCAACAAGCACACAGGTTTTCATTTTGCTTTTATTTTGGAGATGAACAGCTTCAGAGTTTCACTTAAAGCTATTATAAAACTATTATATTTATTATTAATATATATTATTACATTATATTATAGATTTAATAACAACAACAACAGCAACAATAATAATAATAATAATTATTATTATTATTATTATATTTATTATATTGTATAATAATAATAATATATGAACAAATATGTTTTTAAATGTATTATCACAATGAATTAATGCACAACACTTCTAATTTAATATCAATACAAAACAACTCTATCCATATTTTGTATTGGTATTATAATCTATCATGGTGGCATGGTCGTTTTTAACAGCACTCTTAACATTAATTTACACTATTAAGGACAAGTAGCAGATTTCTAAGCTAATTAATATCAGAATGAGAATATTATATCAAAGTTTGAGACAAAACAAAAAAAAAATGTTACAGATGTTGAAACACAGTGCGTTACAACACTTCCTGGTCTCCCCAACCACTAAAGGCAAAACATCAATTTGTACATCTGTGTTTTTTGACAGCTCTACATGGGTTTCACACCACAGCGCAAAAACATGATGGTTCAGATTCCAGTTAGAGCTTTTTCCACTGCTGTTGTGCCCTAGAGCACATCACTTCTGCTCCTAGTGTGCAATAAAATAGCTTACCCCATGCTCCATCTCCTTCCTTAATCTTTGTATCAGACAAGAGCAGGGCATGAGAGCAAAAGGACTCCTAGAGTCTGTGTGTAAGCCAAAATCCCAAAATATCTACCATACCTCAGTAAATTTGAGCCACAGCTCTCCTATCCCTGTCGAACGCCTCTGCTCCACCTCCTTACCAGCAAGAACACACATCAAACATCATCTGACAAGCATGCAGCATATACTATTTGGCCAGGTGAAAAATGTTGCTTTTTCATCTTCTCAAAAGCGGAAAGTGACAAGCCCAGCATGTTTCAATATCAACAACTCTCAAAGAGAAGTGAGGTAAATTAACGTCAACTTTTTGACAGCACACAGGAAAAGTCTGGAGATCTGCTGGAGAATCTAGATTCCCTCTCAGTCGGTCACTCTCGACGTCACGTCGGAGGACCGACGAATTGGGATCTCGCTTAGAGGGACCAATCTACTTCGAGTGTAAACTAAACGAGCCAATGCACATTGGCATGCGATTATTGCATCCAGCTGCTGCTGATCACAGCGTGAGTATAAGTAGGCAGCAGGTGCAGCGCATATTCAGCTTTTCGCTTCGGAGCCGAGCGATCACATCGTTCCGCTCCTGACTACTCTACGGAGAGAAGACTGAACGAGTTCAGCACGCTCTTGGAGAGCTCTTCGTGTTGGAGGACGGCGCTTCAGCGGTGGTGGTTTCCCGTGTCGAGTGGGTTGCACACATCAGGCCGCACTACCCGCTCCCCCGACGTGACGTCTCCGTCCCCTCCTTCAGGGAACGAGGGTTACATACGTAACCGAGACGGTTTCCAAAAACCTTGGTAGTTTCAAATTCTTTCTAAATTAAATAAATTTTTTTACAACTGAAAATATGCTGTATGTCTAATTATTACCAAAACAAAAATTGTGAATTTGTGGAAGCTGAAGGAAAACAATATGGACATTTTCAGTATGTACTAGGCATATATATATATATCTCTTTTGTCAAATGTATGTATATATTTTTATGTAAACATTATTACTTTTGTTCCATGTTTAATGGTCAATGCTTTGGCAGTACTGTACTGAATTGAACTGAACTGAACTGAACTGAAAGACCGACAGCTAGACAGATGGAGGTTCAGTTCTTCAATTCTGACGAGACAGGTTACAAAAGTTTTCAACATTCAACTTCAAAACAATGATTAGTTTGGTGCAACCCACTGTCAATTGTCAAAGAACTTCTTGAATAAGAACACAAATCGTGAGGTTTCACACGAACATAGGCATGACTTCTCTGTATATCAAATGGCAATTTACCATGTCAGATAGGATTACTGTAATCTCTGTTGTTAGATAATTGTCATCATGTTAGATGGGCTTTGAAGAAGTCTCGCTTTATTGTCTCACTTTTATTGCAATACTGAATACAGAGCATCACTATGAGCAACATACAGTATAGAATGCATAATCTGGACCTTGATTTCTGAATACAGCAGTCTCTCAAAGGCCACCATAAAAAGACTACCTCTTCACAAGCCGTAACTAAAGAAACTTGAAAAACCACCTGCTAGAGAGCACAATGGTCTTTAATGAAAGGATTATAATGAGCATCTCTCATGAAGAAAAAGTCTGTACATTTCATAATACAGCCAGAACATTACATTTTGGAAACAGCTCACTGTAACCTTGTGTTTTGTCACCAATGAAAGAAACATCACCATGACTCAACTCAGAATCAGAATCAGAATCAGAAAAGGTAAATTAACGTCAACTTTTTGACAGCACACAGGAAAAGTCTGGAGATCTGCTGGAGAATCTAGAGTTTCCAAAAACCTTGGTAGTTTCAAATTCTTTCAAAATGAAATACATTTTTTTACAACTGAAAATATGCTGTATGTCTAATTATTACCAAAACAAAAATTGTGAATTTGTGGAAGCTGAAGGAAAACAATATGGACATTTTCAGTATGTACTAGGCATATATATATATATCTCTTTTGTCAAATGTATGTATATATTTTTATGTAAACATTATTACTTTTGTTCCATGTTTGTTTAATGGTCAATGCTTTGGCAGTACTGTACTGAATTGAACTGAACTGAACTGAACTGAAAGACCGACAGCTAGACAGATGGAGGTTCAGTTCTTCAATTCTGACGAGACAGGTTACAAAAGTTTTCAACATTCAACTTCAAAACAATGATTAGTTTGGTGCAACCCACTGTCAATTGTCAAAGAACTTCTTGAATAAGAACACAAATCGTGAGGTTTCACACGAACATAGGCATGACTTCTCTGTATATCAAATGGCAATTTACCATGTCAGATAGGATTACTGTAATCTCTGTTGTTAGATAATTGTCATCATGTTAGATGGGCTTTGAAGAAGTCTCGCTTTATTGTCTCACTTTTATTGCAATACTGAATACAGAGCATCACTATGAGCAACATACAGTATAGAATGCATAATCTGGACCTTGATTTCTGAATACAGCAGTCTCTCAAAGGCCACCATAAAAAGACTACCTCTTCACAAGCCGTAACTAAAGAAACTTGAAAAACCACCTGCTAGAGAGCACAATGGTCTTTAATGAAAGGATTATAATGAGCATCTCTCATGAAGAAAAAGTCTGTACATTTCATAATACAGCCAGAACATTACATTTTGGAAACAGCTCACTGTAACCTTGTGTTTTGTCACCAATGAAAGAAACATCACCATGACTCAACTCAGAATCAGAATCAGAATCAGAAAGAGCTTTATTGCCAACACTGCGGCTGCCGTCTGCGGCGCCATCTTAGTATCCAAGTATCTTAGTATCTTAGTATCCAACTCATAATAGCTGCATCCTCAAATAGAGCGAAAATTGTGATTTACTGTGAATTTAAACCAGTCCTGCCTGTGTTTGTGCTTGGAGGGAAATTTAATAGCTGCATCCTCAAATAGAGTGAAAATTGTGATTTACTGTGAATTTAAACCAGTCCTGCCTGTGTTTGTGCTTGGAGGGAAATTGCGGAATGTGTTTACATTTTTGTGACAGTTTAATTAGGAGAATAAAGATGCCTATAGCGAGAATATGAAGTCTGTGTATCCCAATCACTGCACTTGTGCAGACTTTGAGCAACAACAGTTATTATTTAAAATAATTAGTAAAATGAGCAGAGTAAAAATAATTACTAATTAGTCTTGTACTTATCTCTGGGCAACTTTTGTGTTGTCTGTATAATTGTGTGACATGTAACGGATAATGTACAGTAAGCCGGTCATTATCCACATTTTGTCTGGGTTCTGATCACCCTGAGTTTATTTTGCAATAATGAATAAATAATGAATATAAATGATCCTGCTTATTTCATTGCCATCTACCAAATAACTAGCTACATATATGGACATACATTTAGATTTTAAATACTTGTCTTACTTGTAGACAAGCATGAAAATAGTTAATTACAATATGCAAAACTATTGGCCTAGTTTCTTGCTTCAGCAGAGGACAAAACTTCTAATTACAGTGATATATGATGTGATATATGATGACTATTGACAGAAATTAGGATATTTCATACCATATATATATATATATATACTTATTTATTTTAATTTTTTTTCAAAACACACTTTTTTTTATTTATGTACTTTTTTTTTATTCTAGTATTTTATTTCAACCATTTGGTTTACGAAGATACAGGACGTGTCCTCATAAACCATGTTTACATTATAATACCCATGCATGCCATACACATCTGTGTCCTCATAAACCATCTATTCAAGATCACGTACACCAAAATCCACAACAAAAAGTATCATAGATTTAAAACAGGCAAATTAAAGAGTCAGAGTCTCTCCAGAAACCAAGGTTCGGAAAGGCTTTTAAAAACCTTGTTGCCACCAAGGAGGTCTATAATACCTAGAGAGAGCTATCATTCCCATTCATCTCAGTGGCAGTTCTGCTCCACTTGTAAATGTGGTCTGAAACAGATCTTATACTGTGCAGTTTAACATTAATAACAATTACTTTGTGAAGAAGGTTTTTTAAAAAAATAAAAATTTTTATTCACAAATGCACACTGCTTTACAATCATTACTTGTGCCAACAAATCAATCATATATAAATTCAAGCTATTGTGTCACAACACCAGTTTTCAGCCCAGAAACCAGTATAAGAAAAAGAAACAAAAGCAAAAGACATGCAACAGATTTAGGATTTTTTTTTCTTAAAACATGATGCAACACCTGAGACCAATTTCAACGCCGATCCCATTGATCCATTCATGAGCTGCTACCTCTCTAATGTGATTTTATACAGCCTAATGAGCCTGAAAATAACAAAAAAGTCATATTTCAATTTTATCGATTGTCTGTGAAGTTTGGTTATTCCCAAGCCTTTACAGGAAATTGCAGCTCCATCAAAGGTGGTGAGCCAATTGCATGTATTTTCTAACTGTGAAATAATGGTAAATTCTCACTCATCAGTTCTCATTGCGTTAGTTTCACGAGAAAATGGCTTTTTGTTTTCCATTTCAGGTTCAGGGCTTCAGAGTGTTGATTGTGGTCCTCTGCTAGAAGACAGTTAGAGAACAAATGGGCTGTCCATCTGGCAGCCTCTGCCCATATGAGCTATACCACAATATATCCCTTATGTTTTTAACAGTTTCATCATTGCATGAATAAGATGAATGGGCGTTGACCGAGGGATGGGCCATCTGGATAAAGCTATGGCAGCAGCAGCACTATCGACTGTGCTTTCCAATCACCAGCCCGAGGCTCATTCGTCACAGTTTCTGATGTGGCGATGAGCAGAACCCGGGCGGCTCTATCATACATCATAACACTAAGCTTGTTTTTCAAAACTAGAGGTCTAGTGAACGGGAACATTGAGTTGTCTAAGAAATTCCTATAGTCATTGAAATTCTGTGTTTAAGCAACATATTCCACGTCTTACACTGCAGGTAGGTGAGACGATTTGCATTCAAAGCTGCTGTTGTGCATTGCATTGACTGCATTGTCCCAACACAACAAATGTGGCCCACAAATTAAAAATCAAACACAAAGCAGCCTAGAAACTAAACTTAAGGAAGGCAAGATTACTTACAGTGTGGACATAATCAATAGAATGTAAACAGCATTTTATAACCACAGGGTTTATTGCCTGTCTGCATCATAATACACCCAGAAACTAGTGTGTTGGAAATAATTTTATAAGTTGGATGGATGAATAAATTTCATCTAGGGTTCTATAAGGGTTGCATAATATCCTAAATAGGGTTGTCAAAGAGAAAAAAAAATGCACCCATTAAATACAAGTTGTTACAGGTTTTATGTGACTATCATGAAACTTCAAGTTCACCTGTGCATTAAATTAACTGAATGTGCAAATGCAAGTTATAAAATTACGTTTACATCGTGGATACTAAGGAATAGTTCAAAAACAGAACAGATTTGGAGAAATGTAGCATTACATCACTTGCTCACCAATGGATCCTCAGCAGTGAATGCGTGCCGTCAAAATGAGAGTTCAATTAACGTCTTGTGAATTGAAAAGCTACGTGTTTGCTGTAGATGTTTTTAACTTCAAACCGCTGCTTCCGGCTAAAATATGAGTCCTCTATCCATCCTATTGCTTTCTCCAGTGAAGTTGTCTCATCTGAAGTGAAGAGAAACAGTCCAAACAGTTCTAAACAAATATGGCAGTGTGTTTTGATGTGAGAGGACAACAGGGGATGGACTTCTTCCACTGGAGGAAGTGTTATTATGGATTATGGAAGTTAAAACGCCTTAATAATGGATTTGTTTTTACAAACATGCAGCTTTTCGCTTCACAAGACATTAAATGATGGACTGGAGTGATGTGGCTTACTTTGTGGATTATTGTGATGTTTTTAGTCAGCTGTTTGAACTCTCATTCTGACGGCACCCATTCAACTTCAAAGCATCCACTGGTGAGCAAGTGATTTAATGCTAAATTAAGAAACAGATTTATCTACATCTTGAATGCCCTTTCCTTTTGGGTCATGTAGGATGCATTTGAGTGAGGCAGTTAACTGCTAAAGCAATTTACTTACACTATAAAAAATGCTGGGTTAAATATAACCCAGCGCTGGTTTAAAAAGGGACAAACCCAGCTATTGGGTTGTTTTGACTCAAAACATATTATATTTGTTATATTTAACCCAGCATTTTTTAGTGTACACATTAGCAAATATTACTATAGTTTAGCAACAACACAAAAAGCTCAAGTAACATTTTCTTTAGTAATTAAATTAACACTAATCAGAGAAAAAAATGGGTTGAGATTTTCTTCAGTTTTAGTCAATAAAGTATCCAATTCAAAAGTTCCAAAGCCCAACATTACAGACTCTTACTTCGACCAATGCTATATGATATTCATCCCATTCCTGGAGTGAACCTACAGCAATAAAATAACAAACATTTCTCTGTTTGCCCTTTTATAGCTGTAGTTTTTTGGTTGGTCTTCCGATGGGGCAGATTGAAGGTTTTATGAGAAGTACTGCAATTTAGGTCACATAGCATATTTGGAAAACAAAAGTATACACAGTGGATTGACAGCCATCTGCTGTTTGTTTCTTTCTATAGTTATTTGCTCACTGATTTCCAAAGCTCCTTAGTTTTTTTTCCCAAGGTCAACGTGCTAAGATGCGGTGAGCGTTGCAGTGTTCACTCAGTCTTTGCTCATACCCAAAATGTCCCATGTCACTGCTGGGTTGTAAAACAAATTAAATCCCTGTTCACACTTCTAATCTGCTTACTGCCGTAGCGAGAGGCCAATGCGGAATCCTTCATATAAGTTATGTCTCTGCAAATTTGACATTTGACACAGCTGGTGCTTCAGTAGGCTTTACACTAGAGAGCAGACAGAGCGATAGAGCAGGTGTAGACACAGGACTAATGGCTAGGGAGAGAAAGCAACAAAACACTACATACTATATTAAACGTATGCTAAGCTATAATTTTTCTTCAATTTCACTGTATTTTACTTTAACGTCAAAAAGAACTTACATTAAGTAACCAATAATATGTGTTTTAAGCTATGTAATGAATATTTGGGTCTATTTATATTATGTTATTAAAACAGTGTGCACAATGGTTTAGCAGAGAGGATAAACTAAATAAGAACATTCGAATATTAAAGAAACAAATAATTCATTGTTATAGGAGTTGCGAATGAATAAATCTATTAATAAAAGATTAAAAATAGAATAGTTTGGACCTTTTTTTCCTGTTCTGACGTTTTTCAAAATGTCTTTTTTATTATAGTCACTGAAGCTATTTTATGAAAAAACATATAATGTTCCTGAAACATAATGTTAATTTAATTTATGCCATAGAAGGTTAAAGATATTATCAAGTAGACTTCTTAGCACCAAAATAATATTTTATGAAAGAAGGAAAACCAGAGAAGTTTTGCTGCAATGTAAAATATAAAGAAGGTCAAAGAAATTCCTGTGGAGTGGAGTGTGTTTTCTAAAATTATTATAATGTATGAAGAAAAGCATTCCAGTCATCCATCATAACTGGCCACATAACACTAATTATCTCTAAGGTGTGCTTCAGTTGATGAGTGATCAAGAATGTTTTCATCCAAGGAATTACTATTGTTCTCTAAAATTATGGTGTCATTTATCATGGCTTTCACGTCCAATCATTCAGCCTGGAGCCATTTATATATTTTCATTCATTTCATTATCGTCCCAGGACTACAAAACATCATTCACACACAAACTCACACGCAATCAGTGTAATCCCAGCACAAACATTTGTGGAAGGGATTACATCAGAAAAACTGGAGGAAGTGTTATTATGGATTATGGAAGTTAAAACGCCTTAATAATGGATTTGTTTTTACAAACATGCAGCTTTTCGCTTCACAAGACATTAAATGATGGACTGGAGTGATGTGGCTTACTTTGTGGATTATTGTGATGTTTTTAGTCAGCTGTTTGAACTCTCATTCTGACGGCACCCATTCAACTTCAAAGCATCCACTGGTGAGCAAGTGATTTAATGCTAAATTAAGAAACAGATTTATCTACATCTTGAATGCCCTTTCCTTTTGGGTCATGTAGGATGCATTTGAGTGAGGCAGTTAACTGCTAAAGCAATTTACTTACACTATAAAAAATGCTGGGTTAAATATAACCCAGCGCTGGTTTAAAAAGGGACAAACCCAGCTATTGGGTTGTTTTGACTCAAAACATATTATATTTGTTATATTTAACCCAGCATTTTTTAGTGTACACATTAGCAAATATTACTATAGTTTAGCAACAACACAAAAAGCTCAAGTAACATTTTCTTTAGTAATTAAATTAACACTAATCAGAGAAAAAAATGGGTTGAGATTTTCTTCAGTTTTAGTCAATAAAGTATCCAATTCAAAAGTTCCAAAGTCCAACATTACAGACTCTTACTTCGACCAATGCTATATGATATTCATCCCATTCCTGGAGTGAACCTACAGCAATAAAATAACAAACATTTCTCTGTTTGCCCTTTTATAGCTGTAGTTTTTTGGTTGGTCTTCCGATGGGGCAGATTGAAGGTTTTATGAGAAGTACTGCAATTTAGGTCACATAGCATATTTGGAAAACAAAAGTATACACAGTGGATTGACAGCCATCTGCTGTTTGTTTCTTTCTATAGTTATTTGCTCACTGATTTCCAAAGCTCCTTAGTTTTTTTTCCCAAGGTCAACGTGCTAAGATGCGGTGAGCGTTGCAGTGTTCACTCAGTCTTTGCTCATACCCAAAATGTCCCATGTCACTGCTGGGTTGTAAAACAAATTAAATCCCTGTTCACACTTCTAATCTGCTTACTGCCGTAGCGAGAGGCCAATGCGGAATCCTTCATATAAGTTATGTCTCTGCAAATTTGACATTTGACACAGCTGGTGCTTCAGTAGGCTTTACACTAGAGAGCAGACAGAGCGATAGAGCAGGTGTAGACACAGGACTAATGGCTAGGGAGAGAAAGCAACAAAACACTACATACTATATTAAACGTATGCTAAGCTATAATTTTTCTTCAATTTCACTGTATTTTACTTTAACGTCAAAAAGAACTTACATTAAGTAACCAATAATATGTGTTTTAAGCTATGTAATGAATATTTGGGTCTATTTATATTATGTTATTAAAACAGTGTGCACAATGGTTTAGCAGAGAGGATAAACTAAATAAGAACATTCGAATATTAAAGAAACAAATAATTCATTGTTATAGGAGTTGCGAATGAATAAATCTATTAATAAAAGATTAAAAATAGAATAGTTTGGACCTTTTTTTCCTGTTCTGACGTTTTTCAAAATGTCTTTTTTATTATAGTCACTGAAGCTATTTTATGAAAAAACATATAATGTTCCTGAAACATAATGTTAATTTAATTTATGCCATAGAAGGTTAAAGATATTATCAAGTAGACTTCTTAGCACCAAAATAATATTTTATGAAAGAAGGAAAACCAGAGAAGTTTTGCTGCAATGTAAAATATAAAGAAGGTCAAAGAAATTCCTGTGGAGTGGAGTGTGTTTTCTAAAATTATTATAATGTATGAAGAAAAGCATTCCAGTCATCCATCATAACTGGCCACATAACACTAATTATCTCTAAGGTGTGCTTCAGTTGATGAGTGATCAAGAATGTTTTCATCCAAGGAATTACTATTGTTCTCTAAAATTATGGTGTCATTTATCATGGCTTTCACGTCCAATCATTCAGCCTGGAGCCATTTATATATTTTCATTCATTTCATTATCGTCCCAGGACTACAAAACATCATTCACACACAAACTCACACGCAATCAGTGTAATCCCAGCACAAACATTTGTGGAAGGGATTACATCAGAAAAGAGGCAGTAGTATGTTCTTGACAACTATCAGCTCAGTAAATTATTTTCAAAGGAGATTCCTCCAAGTTTATTATTTCTGATATGGATGCAGAATCACACGGTAAATGAAAGCTGACTGCACTGAGGGGGGAAAAAAGAGATCTTGTTCACTCTCTAAACGTTTGCATCAGCCTATAAACACCTGCAGGCCAAAGTCTGTGATAGGAATTTGTATAAGAAAGGTGATTTTTATAATGCAGATTCATTAAAGCAATAGCTCACCTAGAAATGACAGTTCTGTCATTATTCACTCATGTTGTTCCAAACCTGTATGAATTTTGTTCTTCTGTGGAACTCAAAAGTATGAAGTCTATCTTGGTTACTATTTTCAATATAAATAAAACTGAATGAGGAGAGAAGCTGTCAAACTATGAAATGACACACGCACACACACACGAATAATAAAATAGACAAAGTAGTATAAAAGTTGTCCACACTCCTGCACTATATTCAAAATAGTTGTTTGAGAAGCAGAGGCTGAAATGTAGTTAATATTAATGGAAAATCTTAACATCAGTGCCTTAGCTCTTCTTTGCACATGTATGGAAGAAGTAACAATTTCTGTTTTATGTACAAATCATTCTTTTGAATCTAGTCAATGTTGATGAATCAGCTCATACAGCACGAAAGTGAATAGACTTGGATAAACTACAATTTTTTTATCATGTTTTGAGGGGTTTTGTTTGAATTTAAAGGCACAGTTTTCATTCATTGTGACAACTGCAGTAGATTCCTTTTTCCACAGAAGAAACTAAATCATATAGATTTGAAATGGCATGAATGTGAGTGAAGTTTCATTTTTGCATAAACTATTCCTTTGATATTTTGACTTATGAACTTAAAATAATGTGAGGGCAATTTCAGTATCATTAAATAATGTTTGAAATCTTGGTGTAAGATCACAAAATTTGGGGCAGCACTGAGATTTCTGGCTTGATCTTTTAACTAGCCAGATTAAAGTCAAGGCCAAACTTGTAAAGCTCAAGGGCAAGCTCTCTTGTCAGGATCCGGTGAGCTCCTCTTTACCACAGAGAAAGCAATTTTACACAGGATAAAGAACTAATCCCAGACAATGCGAGGATTAGTGCAGCAAATGACCTTTATCTCGCCACAGAGCAATGAAAGGCCTGCACAGAAATAGTTTAGGTCTTGATCTGAAACCCACCACTAAACTTATCTTGGAATTGGAATATATCACACTGTTTAACCAAAATCAATTTAAAGGAATAGTTCACCCAAAAACATGGCCATTGACAGGAAGGAACAATATCCTAAACCCTGGCACCCTCCCTCCACCCTAAAAAGCCACATATTTAAATAGTCTAGTCATAATTGCATATCTGAATAGTGAATGCAGAAGCACAGAGTTCATTTCCATCAAGGTCTTAAGGAGTCTCAAGGCATAAAAACAAACAACTTCAATAAAGCCAACATTATGGCTGAGGAACGGTAAAAAGGCTAAGCAAGACACCAACAATTGATGTAAAGAGGATGTTAATCTAAAGAGGGAGGTCATTGGATTCTCAGATTGGCTTATTATCCTTCAGCTTCCCTTTCTTTTAAGTGATTGTGCTATTGAAACACTATTGGAAACTCTAATCCAAACAGGTAAATACTCATTTTTCCACATCCACAAGGCCCTTTGAAAAACAAGTGCCAGGTGAACAAGACAGGATAAATCTTTGACATTTCAGAGATGTTTTGAAAAGCTTTTAAGAACGAGCTTTGAAGGACCTTCAGTCTCAAGGGATTTCTTAATGAATACCTTTTGATGGCACAACTGCCCTCAAAAGAAAATTACTATCCTTGGGTTAAGGAAAACTAATATCAATCATATAACCAAGTATTATAGACATATTTAAGATGTACTTGTTTTGGAACATATTCATTCTGTGTGTTTTAGGACTTACAATATCTTTTCATGTGACCTTGCAGAAATATTGTCAAACAGGCATGAGTCATAAAGATCCAGAGAATTGGACAGATACATAAACTTACACATTAACCTGAATGATTAAATAATGTTTTTAAAGTTAAAAGTGAAATAAATTTGGGTCCGATTTATACGTTGTTAACCAACAAAATGCCATTTTTTAATCAAATCCATTCTCCATTAATAGTATCAAATTCTGGCCTACATCTAATATATTTTTGTCACATATAAAATTTATCATATTGCATAAGCAAAATGAATAGCAAATTTAAATTGAGAATAAGAGAATATCATGTATCAGAGGCCTAAAAAAATGCTACTAAACATTTAAATGTGCTATTACAGGACATTTTGGTTGCATAATGTTCTGCGCTGACTAAAGATCACAGATGTATTATTAAAAGCTTGACTTTATTGGAAGCTTTTACCTTGATCTTTTCACTCTGCTTGTGAAGGCAATGTCAGGATCCATTTTTCTCAAGAATGTCATATTTCAGTAGAGCAACTGAGCAGACCATATCTATACGTTTCTTTTATTCTCTGTCATTCCCAAAGAGAAAGACAGCTCCTGTCTGTACCAATTAGGGCTATCTGGGCAAGGCCATCTCATCTTTGAGATGCAAATATGAAGAGGATACCAGAGAGAATAATTTCTATTGCCGTAGCACTTTCAAATGTATAATTAGGGTGAGCATAGGTCTCACTTTGAACAGAAAAAAAGCAATTTCATTTTCAGCCACCCAGACCCAGTTATGAGAAATGACTGAACTTCCTTTTTCACAGTTTCTTTTTTTTCCCCATGGTCATGCATTTAATTGTTTGTTGGGAATCAATAACCAAGTCGTAAGTGTTGTAGAAAATCAGTAATTGTGAATGCTGTAGTTAAAGGAAAGCTCCATGACAAGTTCAAATCTATCAACAACGACATGATGCATTAAAATAATAATAGCATCAAATTCGTCTATATCTCGGATGGCATGAGGGCGAGTACATTTTTGGGTGAACTATTCCTTTAATGTTGTACACTTAGAATAGAATGTGCACTGTCACAATGGTGTTGTATTTTGTAAGGGAACCTATAAGTGCTTATGCCAAAACACCAAGCATAAACCAGGAATTAACATAAGGCTAATATGATTGATTTGCCTAAATGCCACATATGCTGTCTACAGAGATTAACCTGAATTGAACTCATTTAAATAGAATAGAAAAATCCTTTAAAATAAGTAACTGCTAAACACAACATAAACATGTCAGCTTCAATGCAGCTGGGAAAACGGATGACAAAACAAACAAGCAAAACCATTTCCATTAAAACCAGTGTCAATATGCTAAAGTTACTTTCCATTTACTACTTGATCTGTGCTTTCTACGCAGACGTTTGCTCCCTGTAATCTTAATCAGAAGTCGAGCCATTTACACAGTAAACAGGTGTGAGAGGTAGAAATGTGGCGGGGTGCCATGGAGTCACATCTCGTGTAATCAAATCTCATTAGAGACGTGTATGGAATCCTACTGCGAGTCATGCAAATAAGGATGATTAATATTTAGCTATTTGTTGAGGAAATAATAAGGATGGTAAACACAATCATTCTAGAGTCAAGCATCAAACCACACACAAAATGAGCTTTGACTGAGTGTCTTATGTGCGTAGAGAGTGAGCTCGTGATTGAAATCAGGATCTGCCTGCTATGTTTTTCTATAGTTTGTTTATAGAAGATCTTGGTTTTAAAGGCTTTCAATTTTGAGACAACATTATTTACTACATGAAATATAGCTAGTCTATGACATAGTAAAGAAGTGGCAAAGATCATTTATGTAATTTCTCTATTTGCAGTGGTAATGGCTATAAGCTCATCTCTCTGTTAGCAGTTTAGAAAATGATGACCAATTTTTCTGCCTTACATGGCTCACACTGTAGAGTCGGCACTGTGATTTCATTCAGAATACTTTGGGGGAGAAAGAAGTATAAATTGCCTAAAACGTTACTATACATTAATTCTGCTGTCTTCATGCCAATATTGTTTTTAATTTGTGCTGTCAAACGATTAATCGCAATTAATCGCATCCAAAATAAAAGTTTTTGTTTACATTATATATGTGTGTGTACTGTGCATATGTATTATGTATATATAAATACACACTCATACAGTATATATTTTCATTGTATTTACATATATTTATATTTATAAAATAGATATTATAAATATATATAATATACAAATATAACATATTTTTCGTAAATATATACATGCATGTGATTAATAGTTTGACAGCACTATTTTTAATATTGCAACAACCAATCATATCGACAGATTCTCAAACAAATGTGCCTGGGTATTTTAAAAAAAATGTTTCCCAGGCGGCATATATATGCAGACTAATTCTCTGATAGCAGGAGACACTGTTGGAGTGGAAGAGATCAAGATTTCCCCGGTAACGGCTGTACACAAAGCAGCGCTCCGCTCAAAAAAACACTGCTTCATCAGACATTACATGCAAGATTAAATGAAAATGACATCCATTTTTCTAAAGACAGTCGGTTTCCTTCAGAAATACAGTGATATAAAAACGGAATGTATGGGAAACACTGTAGTCTCATAATTGAAGTGTAAATTCTGCAGATTACATCATTGTCCAGTAGTGTACTGTCAACAATGTATTATAAAAATGTTTTCATAACTGTAACATACATATTTACATACATAATTATTCAGGTGCATGCAAGGGTGTAACTTTGGTTTGAGAAGTGAGGTGGGACACAAAATGGGGGAAATGTTTTCGATTTGAATCCCATTTCCTGCATTTACATACATTTAGGGACTATGGTGATTATAATGATAAATTCTGCCAAAAAGAATAGTAGGAAAATGCTGACAGAAAATGCGCAGTTTAAAGTGGACTCATTTTCATGGCAGACAGAATGTTCTACATCAGTGGTTCCCAAACTTTTCAGAGTGGATGACGCGTGCGTCTGTGTCCTGCTCGGTCTTGCTCCTCCGTGGCGATGACTGCGTGCGGCTAAAAAAATCATAACAGACGAATTTTAAAAAGTGGGGGGGACATGTTTCCCCTGTGCCCAGAGGAAATTACGCCCCTGGGTGCATGTGTAATAACAACCAAGCGTTCTAACCACGACCTCGCACCTCCCCACCCCCCAACCATTCGAATTTCCGTAGACGGGAATTATTTTAAAGGGGTCATATGACGTTGCTAAAAAGAACATTATGTTGTGTATTTGGTGTAATGCAATGTGTTTATACGGTTTAAGGTTTAAAAAACACATTATTTTCCACATTATGTACATTATTGTTGCTCCTCTATGCCCCGCCTTTCTGAAATGCGAAGATTTTTACAAAGCTCATCGTTCTGAAAAGCGAGGTGTACGCTGATTAGCCAGCTATCCAGTGCATTGTGATTGGCTGAATACCTCAAGCGTGTGACGGAAATGTTACGCACCTTAACACACTGTGATGTCGTCTTCTGGCACGGCGAGACAAACCCATTACAAACGAGGCATTTGTTGCATCCAGTGGGGACATAATTACTGAGTGTTTTTATGCGTTGTGTATCGTGCCGCGTAAACATAAAACCATGTCTGCATTTGTGATCGGAGAAACGACAAACAGCAAGCGCTACACACGTTTGAATCATCAGTGGCAAATTCTTTAGATATAAAAAATGTACTTACAGGCTGTGAGTACATTATGATGACGACGCAGACGGCAGCCGCAGTGTTTGGCTCTCCAGTGTTTGAACTGTTTTTGTTAGTTTTTCCTGTTTTTTGTTTCTCAAACACGATCGGTTTTACCAGGGATGAGCTGCTGAACAATCAGCCGGTGGATTCAACGAAGGAGCAGCCGGCGGGCGTGCGACAACCACATGTGACGACCCCGGGCTGGACTCCACTTTGTCCACAGTGAGCGGCGGCAACAACAATACTACATCGAGAATAAAAGTTAAGCCTTCTTTCTCTGTGTGAACATTTGGGCGGTGTTATGCAAATCTTCCCACACAGTGACGTAGACATGTGGGGGCGTGTTTAAACCAACCGTTTTATGAGGGGGTGGACAAGTCTTAACTTTTATAAAGAATATCTATTTGGCTTTGAGACTTTAGTCTTTGCAACTTCAGGAATCTTATCTATTCACGAACAGCTTGTAACACTCCAAAGGATTTCGTCCTCTTTTGGAAGGCCAAACAAAGTAGTTTCGCTTTCACAACTAAACACACAGCATCTCCACAACATGGTGGCGGCGGCAACAACAATACTACATCGAGAATAAAAGTTAAGCCTTCTTTCTCTGTGTGAACATTTGGGCGGTGTTATGCAAATCTTCCCACACAGTGACGTAGACATGTGGGGGCGTGTTTAAACCAACCGTTTTATGAGGGTGTGGACAAGTCTTAACTTTTATAAAGAATATCTATTTGGATTTGAGACTTTAGTCTTTGCAACTTTACAGATCTTCTTTATGCACCAAGAGCTTGTAACACTCCAAAGAGAAAGGAAAAATTTCTAATGGGCCGTTTTGTGATATCACAAGCTGTAGTCATAGGCGCGGGAAGTGGGGGTGCGTTTTTTTTTTGCTGTGGGCAACTGTTTAACTGTTGGGAATAAAAAAAAATTATCTTGTTGGCAGAGGCTATTTACATTAACTCCACCCACCAACGTGTGATTGGGATAGTCAACATTACAAAAGAATGTCATTAACCATTATATTCAACGGTGTAGATGGTAAAGCGCTTGTGTTTTAGCCTAGTCCTTTTGACGCGATCGACCCGGGTTCGAATCTGCCTTTTGGCAAACTTTTTTTCTCCCTTTTCAAATTTCAAATCACATCAGAAAAGCATTTACTTTTAATAAAAATTAAGGAAATAAAAAGTTGAAAATAAAGTATCAGTTAGGGTTAGGATAGGTGTAGGGAGGGCTTTTGTCCCAATAAGGTGGCATCCATTTAATAATTTGAATTATAATTCAAATTTACACTCAATAAGTTATTATTGCATACTGTTTTATAATGTATTACAATGCTGAGGCGCAGATAATTGCCACTATTTGCAATAAGTAATTAGCAGAATATCCTGCTATTTTAACATAGTATAAATAGAATCTATAGCTATTTGCACTTAGTGTAAATAGCATATATCACTAAAAAATACTGCTATTTTCACTTAGTGTAAATAGCATCTATCGCTAAAAAAATATAATATAATAGTATAAAATAATAGTTCAAACAAGCCGTTCATTGTAGTTCTTGAAAAGGGATTTTTTTTAAAACAAAGTATCTCCCTTTGGAGTGGACTTTGAGATTTTTAAGTTTGAATATCTTTTTTATGCCCAACCATACACACTACACACTGACTAAAATTCAAAAAGTGAAAAGCATAATAGGACCCCTTTATAGACAATTCAATCAGATTAAGTCTATAAAAAGCCTAGTAATCAACAAAGATTAAACTTCAAAGAACTTGGCACAGTTGCAAACTAGATTTTAAAGACTTCTGCTTTTCATCCTTTTTTTTTTTGTCATTGACAGTAAAACATTCAAAACTGTTTCCTCACCATTGCAAAGCAGGGAATACTATTAAACTGAAGAAGCAGATCAAAGTCATCCATAATCCACTGGATGATCTTACTGCCTGTAATAATAATAAAAAAATAATACATGAAATCAATAAGAAAGCCAATGTCCCTAAAATGTATCATTCATACTCTGCACTGGCCTCCTCATACCTTAGATTATATCCATCATTGCAAATATAAACAAATTCAATACTCTATCAGTTGTTACTCTGTTTAGAGTCACAATTCATCACTGCTCTTGATGTTATTACCAAGCCTCCCAGCCATATCCTCTGCATTGTCCCTCACGGAGCATCTCTGCCATGGCAATTAAATCCGTCTTGCTGCTGTGGCAGAATCTGCGTTCGAGCAAAGACGCCTGATGCACATTTGATAGTGAATGCTCAGCAGTAAAGAGAGGATAAAGGGACTCCAGATCAAGCGTAAAATTACAGATGGTGGCCCTGAAATACATCAAGAGATGGTAAATGACTGTCTTTCTCCACTCGACCTGCGTCATACTTCATTACCTTATCAATGAAATGTGCCTCAAACATTGAAAGAAGGCAATATTTCTCATTTGATTCTTATAACAAGCTGCTCATATAACTGCTCATCATTTTGCTGAATGAACAAGCTCTTTACACTTTAGCTTTTGTTTACAAATTAACTTCTTGAATCTTGATCAGATCTGTAGTGGAATGCAAATAAATAAAGGTTCTTTATTGGAATCTAGTTACATGAAGAACCTTTAACCTCCATGGAAACTTTCCATTGCACCAAAGGTTCTTTACAGTGGAAAAGGGTTATGTCATTAAAAGGTTTTTCAGGCTAAAAGAAAATGGTTTACTAAAAGGTTCTTTGGGGAACCAAAAATGAATCTTCTATGGCATTGCTGACCCACTTTTGAAACAATTTTTTTTAAACTTCAGTTTGTAAACACAAACAAAATGGTTTAATGTAACACACTTACAATAAGAGTCTAAGAGGCAAGCATTTCACCAGACTAAAAGGTTCAAATGCACCAAAATTGTGGTCAAAAATGTGAAAACCCTAAAAATGTGTATAGGTAGCATCTTATAGCATCCAGGTTTTAACATGAATATTTTCATGATATTAAATTATTTAAAGGTCCCCTGAAATGCTTAGAAACACGCAACGTTACTCTGTGTTGACGTC
Source organism: Sinocyclocheilus grahami (assembly GCF_001515645.1). Lineage (NCBI taxonomy): Eukaryota > Metazoa > Chordata > Actinopteri > Cypriniformes > Cyprinidae > Sinocyclocheilus > Sinocyclocheilus grahami. The sequence goes on from NW_015505730.1 coordinate 735,555, forward strand.
ATTTTAACTGAAACAGGAAGACAGGGCGGGACATATTAAGCAGCCCCACCCCTTTTTAAAATAGCCAATAGTTCGTTTATATCATAGTTTGGGCTAGAGCCGTTCAGAGCCGTTGAGCTCTGGACAAGTGACCGATTTCAGACGCGGCTTCAGGGTCTATTTTATAGTGAAGGGGGCGGGGCGCTTCGGATTCTAGAGAAAATTTGATTGGACAGAAAGTTTTTTTTTTAATTTTTTTTTTTAATTCAATGCCACAAGAACATGAGGTATTACATATTCACATTATCACATTTTGGACAGAAAGTTTGATGAGAAGCTGAAGTACGATGTGGCGTCAAAATTGTTGAGCCGTTTTGGCGGAAGTGACGAACTGCATGCTTTGAATGCTTATATCTTCTAAATGCGAATTTTATCACTGTTTTGGAGCACACTGCCTTATAGATAACCTTAAGACTAACATATTGATACTAACACCCAAAAAACTTTAATTTTGATTTCATACACAGCACAAAACACTGCATTAATAATAAAATAAAGAAGTGTTTCAGTGTATAATTGTGTATCATTTCATATAGGTTGCTGAAAAATAGGCTACACATAATTTTTTGGAACCTTTATTTTTAACAGTGTAGAACTTTTCTATTTTATAAAAGGCTCTTTATAGTGGAATAGGGGTTTTCAGATTATTAAAATGTTTAAGATGTAAAAATAATGTCTAAGAAAAAAACATTATTTTAACAACTGTTTACTACAAGGTTCTTTTGGGAACCCCAAATGGGTTTTCTGTGGCATTGCTGTGAAAACCTTTTGGATTTTTAAGAGTACACTGAAAAAGAAGTAGAAACAAATTTCAGTCAGAAATTGCTAGTAAACGTCACAAATGACAACAAAATGGCAAGTAACACATTGAATTAAATAAGAAGTTTTGAAGTAGGAAGACTGAAATTATTTTGTAAAGCGTACTCCAATATGTTTTATTTACAACTTTGACATTTTTTTTTTTAGGTGTACAAACTAAACAAATATTTATCTGTCATCCACTTACACTGTATCTACACTGGAAGCAACCAGTTACAAATTCTATAGAATCAAACAGACCATGCACATTGCATTTAACACAAGTGACAAAAGCCTTCTTGTTCACTGTGTCAGACATGAGAGCTTTGAAACTCCCTGTTTCCCTATTAAGACGCCATTCATGAATGGTATTATGGCTGCATGTCATGAATGTGAAACGTTTTACTTAATTTGCCACATTACGTTTAGCTCCTGAGACTACGCAGAGCAATGTCTTCACTTAGAGCCGTGTATGAAAAATGCCACAAAGCTAATGCACCCGGATGTGAAGTTAAAGCTTAGCCAGTTAACTTTTACACCTTGCCTTTGAAATCTGTTGGTAGAGGAATCACAGCTTACAAGATCTGTCCATCATAAAAAGGGATCAAAGAGAGCCCAATGTGATACACGGTGAGGAATTTCGATAGCTCTTGTGCTGAGAATCCTGAAAAAAAAAAACAAGTGGATCAGCAGCACCGTTTGTAAGTGTATGTTTAAATGGTTACGCACTGTTTTCTACTCAGACAGGTAATACTTTTGTCATTGTCATTTTGACATTGACATTTTTGCCTCGAGCTGACAGGTTTTTTTTTTTTGTCAGTGATTGTCCCATGCTGACTGTTTAGCTAATGCTGCAATGCAGATCTATATAAACACGCTTTAGGCTTTGGCAGGATCTTGACAGTACTAGGCTATAGTGACATTACCCTCAGGATTCCCTCAGGAGTTTGGTATGTGGAAGTACATAGACTATATTTTGTACCTATAATGGGAAGTTTTAATAACTGACACAAAAGTTGTTCAGTTACTTCTTTTGAATAATAATTTATGTAAGAATAAAATATGAAGAATAATAACCACAGGCTACGTTCACGTATAGTCTGTATAAACAAATAAAGTCGAGAAACAAAGTTTTCTATTTTCACAATAACAGTGAATAACATTTGTAACCACCAGTGACAGATTTAAAATAGTATCAGAAATGTCACCACTGACATGTTGTGTCTTCACTAATAATTTTTGGGGATTTTTCATATTTATACACACTGGAAAACTTTTCACTAAAAATTAGCCTGTTTAATTCACAACATGTACATGAGCACAAAAAGGTTTTCTTACCCTGGTTTGAATGAATTTGAATTCTAAATGAGTTTGGTCTAAATTAAGAATTTGCATAAAACACACCCAATCTTCACATAACTTTTTTTAATCTTTCATCACTCTCAGCAAAAGATGTTTTCTTGCCTGAGATCCTCAATGCCAAGTGCATGACCATCATGAAAACATGAGTTTTCATATATTTTATTCTTTAGTATCAGCAACATTTATCCCACTTCTAGTTTTAAAGACATTTCAAATATACATTTGACCATAATTTAACCGTGTATGCTCATTTAACAATACACATCCACTTTTCAATCGTCGTCAATTAAGAAACATGCTATCTGCCCCCATAATGGTGCAGTTACAGCACCTGCCAGCAGGGAATAACTGTCAAAGCTAACCAGTCAAACCTAACCCCTGATGCTCACAGCACATTCTTAAATGTTCCTTGTCGGAGGTGCTGTGGGCAGACAGTGTGTGAAGGCATCCAGTTAGATAATCTGGGGTGATTACATTCCATTTTCCCAGCAATTTTCTCTACAATGGCTTTGTCGCATCTAATAGCGTCATTTCACCATGAAGGTCAGATGCGGGATTTCCAACCTGTGAAACATTGTGCCAGATGTAATGAAGCTGACATGTACGTCTCTGTGACACTGTCTTACTGACTTCATGTTACATAGTAACATATAGTAAATAGGATTTCAGTAATCCAGGTGTCATTATCTCTGCAGTGGCAGGCTTGTACCCTATACAGAGTTGCATATACTGCGGTATAAAACATGACGAACAAATAATTTCTAAATGGATAACACAATACACTGTGGTGCGTTGTGACGCAAGTCACGTGCAAAACTCAGAGCTTAAATATATGCAAGTACATGCGCATTGTGCAAGTATATGTGCATTGTTTATAAGACTTAAAAGGCAGGGTAAGTTATTTGGTTCAAAAACATTTTTATTATGCTGGTTGAAAGTCTCTTCATATCCCGATAGCAATCACTAAAGCCCGGTTCAGACTACACAATTTTTTTTTTGTCGGTTACGACAGTCACTGTGCATTGATGTCAGACTCATTTTGAATAATAACGTTTATTGTTAAATTGTTAAATACCCTGCCTCCACTACATAGGCCTATGTTTGTCACATCATTATAAGTGTTCGATCACCACATTTGAGTTATCATTGCAAAAAATGTGTTTATGTATATATATTCTGTTTATGTAGGCTATATACTGTATTATATATATAGTACCAGTCAAAAGTTAGGGGAAGTGTGTCCAAACTTTTGACTATACTGTACTATAATATAGCCCACAAATAAAGAATATCGGCCGATATATCAGTATCGGTCTTTTTTTACTCCCTAATATCGGTATCGGCCCCCCAAAAAACCCATATCGGTTGGGCTCTAGTTGAAATACAAAAATCATGCAGTGTGAACTCGGCATAAGCACGTCCATGTGTTTTGGAGGAGGCGTGGCTTGCTTTCAAAGCTGCTTGCTATTGCTAGCCTTTCCAAAATCGCCTAGAATCAGAATGAGGTTTATTGCCAGGTATGTTTTCACATACGAGGAATTTGTTTTCATGACAGAAGCTTCCGCAGTGCAACAGAATGACAGCGACAGAACAAAAACACAGATAATAAAAGAATTAAAAAAAAATGGTAGATACCTTTTAAGACTTAAAGAAAACAATCCACTAATCGAAATCTGGCTCAACATCCAAAGCCAGCGTTGAAATGAAAGTTTGTAAAGTGCAGAAGCATAGCCTAAATCAAAACATATTTTCAACATCATAAGCATAGTCTATCTGTTTCCAGCTCACCTGATCAGATGGAATATTGCTGTATTATATCTGTCTTGTTGATTCCAAATGCTGATTTTAGCAAAGATTAGGCTCAACAGTCAACACACACTTGCAGTGCGCACTGTCAAACACAGAAATACACAGTTGGCGCGCTAACGCTGTAGCAGACAGTGGTCGTTGGCAACCTGTTCCGGGTTATCAGTTATTTTTAAGGTAATTATTTTTGAAATAAAATATTTTTCCTAATTTTCAGAATACCGAAAATAAGATATCATAGTTATCAATACTCTTTTTAAAAAATGATCTTTAATATTCCAACTTACAAGTAACGAATGAAGCGATCCACTAGAATGAATTATATTACTGACTCACTAGAATTAATCGAACTTAGCAGTAGTAGGCCTACATGCAAGAGAGACCCTGTGGTTTTTTGCTTCCCCTTGTTTGGCAGCATGTGACATTGATTGTTACGCTACACCCCTAATAAAAATATTTTTTACTGGAAAAACATTGGTTTGAAGCGGCTGAGCTACTTATGTGAGTGGGACACCATCATAATGATCTTTGCATAAACGCATTACCCACAGATCATAAGTTACTGTTACCATGGAGGAACAATATATATTAGCTACTGTATAATATAAAGAGGACCTCAAAGAGGTCTAAAATTCCTGGTTTGAACTTCTATCAATGGGAGTTGCTCGCCCTGGCACATGCGGTGCTTGAAGCATGTGACCTGATATCTTCCATCCATTTGCTTCAAGGATGCTCAATTCTGGATGCAATTTGTCTAGAGCAAATCACCTGAGCCATTAACTCCATGTGACTGATTACTCTATATTACAACTGCTTGCAGCAGACAGGGAAAAACCACAAGTCTATTTCACGCTGTTATATGAGCCCCCAAAAACTGGTCACTGGTGAAACATCTTCTGTAATATAATGATTTTTTGATTTATATGCTTGCAAATATATATTTCCAAAATACTGTATAGTGTGAAAGGAGAACCTGCTTTTTTGCCACTTAGGGGGCCATTCACACAGACTGTGTTTGTTTTTTAAAGCAAAAGCGCATCCTGTGTGAATGGCCCCAAATGTTGTAGCCATGGCCCTCTGATTCCAAACACAGCCAAAGTCTTAGTTTATGGTTATAAAAATAAAACCTAAAAAGACCAATCGTACATTACCATTAGGCGGGCATTCTGAGTTTGCTGGGTAGAAGTAAGTACATCTCTAAGGGCTGAGTTTGTGTAAATCAGTGTGGCAGCACTGAGATCTTCGATAAAAAAAGTCTTTATACCACAGACCCTCTTTATTTATTTATTTATTTATTTATTTTAGCAAGTGATCTATATAAATTAATGGATTCCAATAGAGTTTAATGTTAGCATGTCAAATTATTTAAAAAATAAAATGGTTTAATATATTTCCTTCTATTAAATTAAATGCATATCACACAAATTACATTTTTAAATTACATTTCTCTGATCATATTTTTTTTCCACTGAGCTCACCTGCTTTAGAACTAGCATAAGTATTTTCCTACATTTTTGATGCCTTAAAAATATAGCCTCCGTAAGCAGTTCACTAAATTTTAGAGCAGAGCTATTGATTGCTGGTGCTAAGGACTTCATACAGAATTTGAAAAGCCTGGAAATTGCTTTGAATTTTTGATAGCTTGTTTTTTCAAAGCACGATAATACATTAAAACACCCTGCTGTTTCTGTTTATGATTGTGACTCATATATTCTGGTTGTCTCTCCATAGAACATTCATAAACCCTTAATACTTTGACCGGGCACACACATTAATTGCAGGAATTAAGTAGTGTTGTTGCAGGCAGTAGTGGTCTCTAAATTCCTCCTTTGCTTCTTAGAAGTGGTGGTGAGGGGGCATATGATTTATTGTTCAATAAAGCCAAGACCTGTTTTGCTCAATTAGCTCTATTTATCTGAGTAATGGCATTTTACTGAGTCTGCCCTTCCCATTCCATCGAGGCAGCGAGGTATGCGTATGGCATCAGTCTGACTACATTTATTCAACAAGGAGAAAATATTGGAATGATGTGGCTATAAAGCTATATACCGTATGCTCCCTGTTTTTTGAAGGTAGTATAGTGAAATCATTTTCTAGTCTAGAAGTCATTTGTCAAATAAACACAACCAACATCATCTTCCATAACTTTTAATCAGCTGCCTATCAACATAATTAATAATAATTATATTCAGGTATCATGGTAAATTGTTTATGTCGACACATAATCAGAAATAAACATAATCACACTGATTGGCCTTATAAGTGACTGTAATGAACCTGTTTATAAAGAAAGGAGGTAGAACATCTGGTGTCCTGGTGCAGATAAATGCTATGAAGTCTGTAGAGATGATCACACACTTCAGAAGGTCTCCAGAGCTTCTCAATCTGATGGTCTCAATCACCAAAACTGTCGCCACACTCTAGAATTTAAGGTTCCTTTGAGGCATCATTACTAAACACCTCAAATGGAAAAGTAACATTGTCTTCAGAACTAAAAAGGTTGTATTCCCTGAGACTTCTCAAGAAGTTCAACCTGCCTCAGGCGGTTCTACAGTTCTCTTTAGTCTTACACTGCTATTGTTGAATCAATTCTCACCTCACCATGAGTGCCTATGTGTCAGCCACGCCATGTGTTCTGTAGTCTCGCGTAGCCAGACTTTCAGATTGACGGCTGAAGGTCTGGAATTCATGGCCAATTTCATTGCCCATGAGGCCGTTTGACCGACATGTCAAATAACCAATCACAGTTCGTTTCGTTCATCGTCATGTTTCGGTGCATGGAAATGTCGCCACAACTATGCCGCGAACTTTAAATATTTCACATACTTTTGAAAATCCAGCATTTAGTTCATCCTGATAAGCGCTCGTAGTCATAGTTGTAAAGACGATGGCTTTCTTCTTTCGTGAGGGGGTTTGGCGTCACGGCATCTTTGTTTCCAGGCGGAACGTTACAGAACGCAACACACACGTCTCCCGGAAATCCTGTATAATTCAAACAATCCAACGACAACTTTGAAACTCCTGAAGTGTTTCCACTTTTGTGTGCCATATGCATCAGACGTTTAGCCAACGGTCCGTGGGCGTGACATCTGAGGCTGAGACTATGTGTTCTGTAACAAATCGTTGGTTGCAATCTGGCCCCTTCTTCCAGAATATATACAAACCAAGATCTTCTATTATTTTTAGAAACATCAGAATACTTGTATCTAAAGGTGCAGTCATACTTAAAATGCGGTCACATTAACCAAATTTAGCAGAAAATGGGCCCATTGCTTGTTGTAAATAGTGTAGCAATGTTTGAAGCACATCTCACACAGAAGTAACTTTCAAAGCAAGAAGTTTTCTATTGGTCAACATGGAAAATCTGCATGACCAACTTCAACCAGTGGTGAAATATTTTATCCTTACGCAAAATTCCCAATGGTATAATTCCTATTGAAATGACTGGATTTTGCCCACAAAAAATTTGCAGAATAATGGTAAATGTGCCCAAACAAATGGAGTTCCATGCAATGAAGAAGTGGTTCTCAACTCAGATTTCACTGGTGTTCAAGTTGGATATGTGAATTTGTCACACTGACCAACAAAAAACTACTTGGTTTGAAAGTAACTTCTGTGAGAACTTGTTTCATGCATCACTATACTATTGACTTTGGACCTTTTTTTTCAGCCAAATTTTACTGAAATATCTTTATTTGACCGCACCTTAATTGGTCAGTCATGACATTCTGATATTTCTAAATACTGGCTGTCATTCATCCAACTAAATTCATTATTCAACCACTAAAACCGCAGCTATTTTCATGTCTCGCACATGAAGGTGCGGTCACATTAGAGAAATTTTGTGAACAAAAAGGCAACTGTCCATTGTCACCAGCGTAGCAAAGAAGGAAACACCACACACCACACAAAAGGCAAATTTTCATGAACAACTTGAACTCAAGCAAAATCTTCATAGAAATTTTTGCCCTAATGCAAAACTCCTTCAGATTCCAGCTATTCCATAAAATATTGCCAAACAACACTCACTCTCAGTGTTGGGTGTAATGCATTACAAGTAACATGAGTTATGTAATCAGATTACTTACAGTACTTTATAGTAACTTTACAGTAACTAGTAAAGTAATGCATTGCTTTCAAATTTACAAGAAATTTTGTAAATTACTTTTTCAAAAAGTAAAGCAAGTTATTTGTTTTCCCATTTATTCACTGACACCTCTCCTGTCCTGTGAGATAAATTGGGAGTGAGGTTTAGAGGAACTTCCTTCAGGTCGAGGCATATTATTTTCACTTTTGGTGAGAAAGGGCCTTTACAGTTGCCAAAAATTACTTTTAAAAGTAACTTTCCCCAACACTGCTCACTCTCTCATTTTATACAATGTAGCTGCTGCCATTTTGTGTCTCAGTTAGGGTTGCAAAAATGTGGAAAATGTCCAGTAAATTTTGGAAACATTCCAGAAATTTTGTAAACTTTCTAGAATTTTTTGGAAAGTTTCCAGAAACTTGCCGGAAATTTTCCACCCCTTTGCAACCCTAGTCTCAGTTATGGAGTGTAGTAACAATGACCTGAGAGGAATTCAGTATTAGTCTTAATATTGTTGTAGTGTCAATCGTGTTGCTAGGTCAATTGTTTTGTACATTGTAATTGAATATCTTTTCATATAGGATTAGTAAATTAGTAAATTTCTAAATATTTCATGTCTGTAGTAAATTCGGTATAAGTGTAACTTAATTGGCCAGTAAACCTTTTGATTTATGAATTCTTAAATTTTAATATGTACTTAAAGTCACCTGAAAAAGTATCCATATAAATACTACTATGCCAGCTAAACATGCTTCAATGCTACCGTAAATAATACAGACCGTTTAGCCATATTCATCATGAATTTGAAGCTTACGCTTTCATTTTAGGTATCGCATTTTAAAGCAAAAGAAAATATGCATTGCTAAGCTCCAGCAAGTAATGAAGACAGAGACTGCAGAAAATCCAATCAATACACTGTCTCTGTGAGCACTGCACTGCTGCCCCATCTTCACTTGAGGTCTGTCTCTAGCATCATGCCAGAAACAGAAATTAATTAAATATACAAATATTTCACATTTTCTCTGGGTCAGGCTGCTGTCTAGACTCCTAATTATAAAAACGAGATGGCTGTTGATTGGATGCTGCAGAAGCTTCATCTAATGTCTCTCTATGAAATGCAAACCCTCATTACAGAAAATGTAGGCATTGCATGTGTTTCAGTTTCCAAAAGCGAAATAAATGCTAACAGGGGACAGATCAATTATAATTCTGTTTACATATTTGAAAGATAGCAGTAATGAAATTCAGCTCACATAGAAAATGTGAGAATTTGGGGAGTGTGAAATGTGAAGTTGTGAATTATAGAGATACTGTATAAAGAGATGCAGATATCTTGTGCACTGTTAAGCCAATGCATAAGTCTCAAGCTAAGGGTTAGATAAAGAAATGCTGATACTTTTTCAGAGTTTTTACAAACAGTTGACTCAGTGTTTGAAAGAAGTTATTAGTAAAGATCCGATAAAATAGCTTTAAAAAAAAGAAGATGTTTCTGCAACAGCAAGGAAGTGATTGGTTGATGGTGCTGCAAGAATGAGCATGGTCTCAGCAGGGGCAAACTGGGTCATGCTAAACAGCCAAACCTTGACCAGAACACTCAAGCACTAAATGTATCATTGAGTTAATCTTCAGTTGAATCAGTAGCCAAATAAAAGCTTGTGTGTTCTCCATGGAGAGGGTCAGCTCAGGTAGCAACCATGCTGAGATCATGTTACCAGCAGATACTATTCACTTTATCTCAGAAACAACAAAGATAGTGCACTTTCACATCTTTTAAAAATTGTTATAAAAACTCCTCTCTTCTTTATTTTGCTGAAGTTGCTTTACATAGAAGAATAATGATGATGAATGAAGCTTTAATCTGAAGTGAATAGCTGATGGCCCTTGAGACTTCAGGACCAATTCATTTGCTGCCAAGTTGCAATATGCTGAGCTTATTCTTTCAGATGTCCAGTAAGAAATTTTAAAGAATCTATCTATCTATCCATCCATCCATCCTACCTTATAATTGAAGTTGCAGATATTTTCATTTTATTGTGCTGCTCCACAGAGGCTGATCTTTGGGCTTTCTAATACAATATCAGCTTTTTATTTAGTGGATTTCATCTGTTGTATCCTCAGGCTGCCCACTCAGTAAAAATGTTGCATTATTGATATATCTGTGTTGCTGCGAGATGCCGTATCTGTATATGCTGAACACATCATAAGAGTGGCTGACCCCTCCGTTCTTCTTCTCATTGTCTCATTTCCAACTGCTCCACCACTTTCAACGAGGTTATTTCCCTGACAGAGCACATCCGTGTTCTTACAGCCAAATACATAGATTTCCTCTGGGATGAAAGCTTATTGAGCACAATGTCTGATATGCTTGGTAAAACCATATTACAGGAATATAGCACAATCTATGGTGCGTAGCTCTCAGACAGATGTACTATTTTATAGATCTTTACTTACGATATATCTTTTCACAGACTCTGCCTGCAGTATCCAATACTTTTTGCTGTGTTAACTCCAGTGTTTTTTAAAGTCCTTGTCATCCTCAGTCTGCTTTTACCTTAATGTATCCAGCTGTGGGCCTGGAATATGAAAGCCGCGTAAAATGTTTACCACACGTTCATAAAAGCCCCATAATAGGATGCATGTGTTTAGGCATTAATCAGCACAGAAGGTTCAAGAAGCAAAAAGGCTGTGATGCTGCATTCAGCAAGCCCAGAGGGAAGAAAAAATTAACCAATTTAATGTCAAATCTGCACACAAACCTCATTCAACATCCTTAAACATGCAAACAGAATTTACAGAAACATTGTACAGAATCTGGGTTTGACTCTATGTGGAGACATTCCAAAAACACACATAAATGAACAAAATTGCATTTCCTGGAGGACTTTTGTGATAGGATTTAATGCCAATGTGGAATTTTGGAATTCCAACCCTGTATCACGGAATCCATGAGAATTTGTTTTGTCATACTTACCAGAACATCAAGGTCATTCTAAGGCAACATTTTTTTTTTTTTTTTTTTAACATATGAACATTGAGTATTTGCCTATTTGATGATATACTGTATTATGGCTAATGGGTTAAGCGCAGCAGACTCACTGTAGGGTTTATGTGGTACTGAATATGGCTATGCAGCTTGTTAGTATAGCCCGGACCATTAATGATAATCATTTCAATGCAAAAACTTTCAAAAAAGCATGTGAGTAATTGTGAGTCAACCCTTATGTTGCCTTACGCTTTTTGGATTTCAACTGAAATTATGATTAAGCAACAACTCCTTTGTACACATTATAACCCACATTTAATGAATGCACAGTATACAGTATCTGAATTATAAAATGTCAATAATATTTGCTTCGAAAGAAAAATAAAAATACAGAGTTCATACCCTGACATAAAACTTGCTTGGCTACATGATGACACGAAGAAAGCAAACACAGTGTACAGAGTTTGCATTTACAAAAAAAGCAAACTTTCTGGCAGCTCCAAAGTCACCAATGATTTGCAAAGATTTAATACAAAAACACCCCACAAAAGTATACACAACTGACATGATTGATCAGTTACAGCACGCGAAACAAACTAAGCTTTGTAAAATGATGCGAGTATGACTGAGAGTTTGACAATAACACATTAATTCCAAAAATGTCCTTCGGGTGCCGTTATGCCGTGCTTTTTTCCTTCCGTTTCCTTTTGACTGACCTTTTGTGAGAGCTTGTCCAACAAATAAATTGTCCGTGGACCATTATGCTGTGCTCTGATTGTTTCCCTTGATTTCCATGGAGACCCTCTCTTTGCGTCCGGAGTATTCTCCGATAAAAGAGCCGTCCTCGTGGAAGTGAGCATCCTCATCGCCGTAGTCCACCATGCTGTCTCCGCTGTCCCTTCCTTTCAGGTCACCATTCAACGAATGCTGGCTGCTTTTCAATGGTTTCTCATCATTATCGCTGTGTAAGACATGGGAAACAAAATTGAGTTTGGCTGCCTTGTCCTTGTTATGCTAAACCAGTATCTTCAGTGCCGATCCTAGACTTCTGGGGGCCCTACGCAAAACCGTGTTGGCGGGGGGTGGGGGTGAGTGGTTATGAACATTCACCGTGTTTCATTCCGTCGCAAATCGCGCTCGCGGAAAGCGCTTGAGAAACAGTGTCTCTTCCGTGGCTCGGTACGCTTTCAACTATTTTTTTTAGTCACGAGCAAGACTGTACGACATTCACATTACATGATTTGACTGATTTTTAATTTTTTACGTAGAAAGGGCGACAGCGCACCGCATTAAAATAAGTGATCATTCATGTTTTCATAACCGCTGGCCAAATTCAAAAACCAAACTAAAATTAAATCCTATTTGAGAGCAAGGGGGCCCCCTGGTGTTTCGGGGGCCCTACACAGCTTGCGTATTTTGCGTATAGGGAGGATCGGCTCTGAGTACCTTCCTCTAGTAGATATAGAGGAGCTCTTCAAATGCTGAAAAAAATAATTCAAAAAAATATATAACATATGTTTAACATTGATATTAATAATACATGTTTCTTGAGCACCAAATCAGCGTATTCGAATGATTTCTGAATGATCAAGTCACACTAAAGACTGGAGTAATGACTAATTTTAAAATAGACTACATTTTATAAAATATTTATTTTTTATAAATGTTAAAATAATAAAAATGGTTATTTTAAATTGCAATAATATTTCACAGTATTACTGTTTTTACTGTATTTTAAATAGCCTTGGTGTGCATAAGAGACTTCTTTCAGAAAACATAAAAAAAAATGTACTGACCCCAAACTTTTGAATGGTAAGTCTTCTGAAGTCGTATGCAAACTTTATGTGAGGGACAAAATTAGAAATTTAAGTTGTGCTTCACTTACAATATAATGAGGAGATAGTTCAGCCCTTGTTTGTGCCCAAAATTCAATATCAAAATGTGTTTAACAAATAACAAATGCTGATTTACAGTCGAATATGTTATTTATTTTGACAAAAGTGCATAGTCGGTTCCTTACACAAATCTGCTACTTGTATTCAGAAGACCTGAAATATAACAAACAAAAAAACCCATACAGGTTCATAACAACATGAGGGCGAGTAAATAACAACAATATTGCCAGTATTGTGTGAACAACTCCTTTAAAAAGAGCAATAGAGAAACACTCCAGCATGACAACTCATTCCTGTTTCTAACACACAGTGCATGAAACCACCAGCCCCAAACCCAACAGAATGGCTAATATGATAGGAATATTACAAATTCTGAAGGTGGAAGGGTGCATTTGAGCATGCATTATCTTCACTCAAACCGTGAAGCTCATGCATTCACACACTGTTTGACGTCTGCATAAAACAAGCCTTGTGTTTCAAATAGTGAAACATAAGACACTGAGCTGGGCAAATCTAGAGTTCAGCCTTCATCATGAACACAGCTCCGATAATCTGCTCAAAATATTTCAGATTAATAATTATCACTACACACACTGTTCTTGAAGAGATTGTTACTGGATTGCTGAATGATTAATAAAACAAGAAACACATTTATTGCCGGCCTCAAGATAAGTGTCTTTCAACTAAACCGGATTGCTTACCATCATCCTACCGGGAAATCTTTTGTTTGCTCGATCTCAAATTACAACATAATTTTCATTTTTACAGCAAAGCTATTGTTTCTAAAGTGCTACATGTGTTCTAGCTACTCACAAAGTCACACGTGAAACAGGAACACATCAGTGGCACTGATGTGTGAACAACATTGGTTTTGTTGTTATTGTTTAGCACATACGTGTGGTGGTTACTTTAGCTTGCTGCACGTCCAGAGCTCAGGCTGGTTTGGTGCTGGCTTTCAAACCAAAGAAAAAAATGCACAAATTACAAGGAAACCGTGTTAGAGGTTGCCGTCATTCTGCCATGTGGCAGTAAATCTTGCTGGCGGTTTGAAATACCTGTATTCACAGAAGGTATCATCATTTATGCCCTGGGACTCCAAGTCGGGGTGCAGGTCCTCTTTCTCTTTCACTGAATCAACACAAGAGAGCACTGTAAATTTAGAGAGACTAACACATATTCTTTATCTCTCTATTAACATACATTATATTTATTAATATTATATATACACTGTGTATATAGTATTGGGGTATGTAAGACTTTTTAAAGTATTTGACAAGTCTCTAGGCTGCATTTATTTTACCACAAATACAGTAAAAATTAAATTATAATAATATTTCAGAATGTTGTTTTAATGTTTCATTTCTCCAGTCTTCAGTGTCACATGATCCCTTTTTAGAAATCATTCTAATATGCTGATTGGAAACATTTCTTATTATTATCAATGTTGAAAACATGTGGTGCTGCTTAATATTTTTATATCATTATTCTTCTTATTATTTTTATGTATTTATTTAATTATTAATTAATTAATTTTATTAAAAAAAATGCACTAACCCAAAACTTTTGAAAAGTAGTGTGTAAGGCTACATGATTTGCATTTAATCAATCAAGAAATTATCAAGATATAAATGTATAAGTAGTTAATATAAGTATGTACTGTATTTAAAGGTAATTTACATGAGCAAGCACATCGGCAAGTTTATATTAACACATGTAAATGAACAGATCTGGCTCATGCCGTTTCTGTACAGTAATCAGAAAACTTTCACAGTTGTAAAGGTTACAGCGGTTTAGAAGATCCAGTTAAAAATACAACTGTGTTATTGGGTAGAACCTTGAATCATACCCAATTTGCAGCCCCCAACGAAGATGTGCAAAATATTCTAAATATAAACACATTAACACGTTCCATGTGCTGCTGTGATGATCGAGCTGTGAATTTTATATACAGTGTTTTTCCATCTTAATTTCAGTGTGTGTTTTTTTACTTCTAGTTAAACCTTTTGGCTTTTTTTATACTTAAAAGAAAATCTCCAGACAGTTTAGATATTTGTTAGAGTTTTCTGACTGCCATTTAGCGGATTCAGTTCACCTTCACAAAAGAACTCTGCAATTTTCCCCAGCAACTGATTTGTTTCATTGTGTGAGAGAATACCTGAGTACTTTCCGCCTTTATTTCGGTTCACAAAGCACACTATGAGCACAATGAGGGTGAGCAGAGCTATGGCACACATGAGCCCGATGAACCAGCCCTGGTTGGAGATGCCTCCATGAATACTGGCCAGACCTGCGAGAGACAAAACATTCTCTTAGTTTTGACATTTCCTGAGGACACTTTACCGAATATTGACTTCAACTGAGAACATCTCACACTAAATGAGACACCAGGCAAACTCTAGAATGTAAATGTGCAGATATTAATATTAAACTGCCAGACTGCATGTCTAATTAATCAACGGCAGAGGTTGATAAAGCATAATTCCTTTTATCAAGTCCACAGAACACATGCTCTGGGATGACATGAGGCACACCACGCATGATAATTTTATCACAGGCTGTTGCTCGCACTCTTGATGAGATGGGAAAAGAAGAGACAAAGACGATTTTGCTTTGCATTTCTGTCATCTCGGAGACTACGTTCCCCTCACCTTTGGCACTGGTCCTGATAACGTCTTCAAAAATACTAGAATTATCAACCCAGCTTTTAGTCATAAGACGCACTGTGTATTCAGTCGCAGGTTCGAGCCCTTCAATGATGTGGAAAGTCTTAGAAGAATTTAGCGCATCGGAAATCTTCCAGTTACCTTCACCTACAGGATGTACATAGTGGGTGAAGTGGTGTTAGTATACTAAGAAATCTCTACTATAAATACACATAATTATACTGTATATGAGGGGAGGTGAACAATTATTATGGCTGCCAAATTAGCATGTTAATTAAGTAATGCTACTGAAAATTGAACCTACAGGTATTTGTAAATTCCATCAAGATTACATTATGTAATTTACTCAAAAAACAAAACCAAAAAAAAGACAGCCTTAATAATTATATTTTAAATATATAAACTATAAATTATTACTATGAAAATGAGGATACATAGATATAAAGATATATAGCTACTTGTAAATCTATGACAATTCTCTAAAGGCTACACAAATAACTAATTCTAAACAATTTTATTTTTGATTGAATTTACCATGACATATTAAACTACACAAACCTCAAGGTTTAATTTACAAGAACAAGGATGGAGAACAGTAAGAAAAGCTTACGGTTGTTCATAAAGGCAACATATAACTCTGACTCCGTCTGTTCTGTGCCTGGAATCCAGCTGATATTTGCAAAGTTGTGACTAACTGAGGTGCTAATATTCAACAAAGCTGAGAAAAGAGAGAAATGACACAGAGGGTTAGTACTGTAAATGACATGAGGAAGGGTTGCTTGTTAGATGACTTTGAGGAGAAAGAGTGCCTTCTTTATTTTCTTTATATTCACTGTAATACATGAACTTTGCCAGATATCACTTTAACGAAATGCTGCTTATTGGCAGAGCCATGCTTTCTAATGCGTTAGAGTTGCAATGCTCTGGTATTGCAGTAAAGGCCCGTTTGCACCAAGGATGATAACTATAAAGTTAGAGCTTAGAAATCATTCCAAATGTAAAAGAATAGCATAGTCCACACCACAACTATAGCAATAACAGAACAGAGAAAACAATATTGTTGGAATCACTTTCAAAATTAACATTAAACATATTGATAGCCAATCAGAATCCATCCTGCTTTAACGTGCTCAAGCATTAAAAATGGTACCACATGCTTATAATTAACATAATGAAATTGTGCAATGGTGTGGATGTTGATATAGTTATCGTTATAGTTATCTTTATCTTTTTAGTTATTGTTCTTGGTGTGAACGGTCCTTAGCGCTGTCCTAACCAGGCGTGAAACAATAAAAGCTATTTTTCACAACCTGTTTTTAAGTAGGTTGCCCCGCCCACAAGGAAACCTGATTGGTCCAAAGTACAGCTCTGCATAACAAAATATTGCGCAGCTTCATGTCAACTTGGAATTATCATAATGATATTAAAAACAAATAGATAAATAACTTGGAGTTGTTTATATCCTCGGATGAAATAATGTGCTTCAATGGAAACCCTCATAATAACTAATTCATAAATAAATGCATTTTACTAGTGTAGAATTAAGAAACGCTGGAGTGTTCAAACTAATTCTAAGTAATTACCAGTTTGACAAAGATGTGCTACTTAGAGGAGCTCATAATTACTGTCATTTTGTCACGTGAACACTAAATGTGTTTTGATTGGCTGGTAGCTTGTTACGTTGCAGAGCATTTTTACATTCATTGTGGTCAGACTAATTACTTGTCACTGGAAACCCTAGTGTCGCGGCTGGTTAGGACACAGCGTAAAGAAATTAACGTGATGGGATGGCACAAACAAATGGTGGATCTTTAGATGATAGAATGGAGTGCGGTTTAATTTCCATCAGAAACATAGCTGCGAGTCTTCTGTAATTAAATGACTAATTAACGACCTGAAATAATGATGTGCTCGTTACACTGGGCGAAATAAGAGGAAATAATAGGAGATAATTGTAGACAGAGTCTCAAAGTAATAATTACGCAGTCACCAAATTCTGAGAGCCACAGAAAGACCTGAACACAGCATACACTGTTTCTATTCAGGAAGCTAAAAGTATTCGACTTGGACAATTGCTACCTTCACGGCGTGCTACCGGAGCTATATCAATCACAGATAACGTGTGTTTTCATCACCTTCAGGTGTAGCAATTAGGCAGACTGTTGTCTGCTGTCAAAGCTCATTACCACACATCTCAATCACACAACACCTCTCCCTTTGGGCAAAACATGCAAATGGAACACATTTATTCTCAGGCTCTTTTCAGGAATCCATCTGCACCAAAGGACCATGGCTATCCTGCCCATCGCCCCATGCTTGAATGACATACTCTAATCCTGATGCGTTTCCATCCACCCTGTTATTGCAGAAATTGCTTTAATCATCGGTGCGGTGTGACACCTTTGCTTGACACAGAAATGGTGCATAAATATTGAGCGAGCTAGCTGGAGGTTTGTCAGTCCGCATCTGCCGCCACAGCGGGAGGGAGGAAAGCTTGCGCCACACGTGTCCTGCGAGACTGGTCCCGAAAGCCACTTTTGTGGGGAAATTTAGCAACGGAATTTAAACGGCTTCCTCTTATCCATTTAAAAGCCACTTCTGGGCTACATCACCACTGCTCCTCAGTCCCCCGATAAGCCCTAACAAATCAGACCTTGCCACTTCATCCATTAATACTGTAATGTTTGGGGTCAGTAAGATTTTTACTTGTTTACTTATTTTAAAGGAATGAACAGTTTATTCAGCATTCCGACAGTAAAACTTGAACTTTTTGGTTTATCAACGGTTTTCACAAACATATTAATCACTGTTTTCAACTGTGACAATAATAGGAAATGTTTCTTGAGCAGCAAATCAGCATATTAGAATGATTTATGAAGGATCATGTGACACTGAACACTGGAGAAATGATGCTGAAAATTCAGCTTTGTAAATGACATTTTTAATGTATTAAAACAGAAAACATCTATAATTATATTTCACAATATTACAGTTTTTATTGTATTTTTGTTCAAATTAATGCAGCTGAGGTGATCATACTATAAAATAGTTCTTTTAGAGATATTAAAAAACAACCTTACCAACCCCAAACATTTGAATGTGTTTGTTATTACATAACTGAATATTTGCTGACATAAAAAGCCCAATTTGTTTCTCATTTGTTCTTTCAGACTTGTTTTTGTGTGGTTTAGTACCTATAGAAGACAGAGTAGCATTAGCCATAGGGGAAACAGTGGTTTTTCTTGGAGGAAATCGTGAGCCGGATTTTCCTGGAAAGAAAGACAGTATTTTAAATGGTTTGAACTATTCTAAGAGAGTGATGTGGCTAAGAAAGAAGCAGCCATGTGATGTACTAAACAAGCGGATGCTAAATGAAATATAAAAATTGTCTATGTTAGCTGAACTATAGCATTATGCAAGAAACATTTCGAACGGATCGAACAGGATTAAATGGAATAAATCAATTAGTTTCAGCTACCAACAAAGAGCAGATTACAGGTTAATAGTGAGATTTATCTAATTTAGCAACCATCAAGACCTATACTGTCAGCTAGACTCACACAAGGACAGGGCAAAAGAAAAAAAGCATTATGCTTCTACGGTATATGAAAATGAAATGATTACCCTATTATGAACACATGCATTTTCAAGATAGAGTCCAACAATACAGCTACAATTGTATCTTCTTGTCTAGTGTGTTAGCTATTTCTAGTGCTAAAGAAAACAGAAGACTTCATACTGATGTTGAAAGAGGCCACATCTGTTGAAGCTGGCAAAACAAAAGCAATAAAGCAATGAAAAAGACATATTGCAAGCACGACAGAAAGACACTGAAATCACGACAACTTTAGTTCATAAGACAGCTTGTTTATAAGACAGCAGTGCCTGTTACCGAAGCATTAAAGTGAGAAAGCAATAGCAAGAAGCTTGGAAAATTCCATTCCAAAGTATTTAAAAATATGATGTCATATTTTTAAATGTCTCACCAGAAATAAGTATTAAAGAAGGGCTTTGAAAGGCATTTTGTATGCATCAGATGGAAATACCATGGTATGTGATATATATATAGTAGGGAAAAACTGCCATATTAATTTACCATGGTATGTGCATGGAAACTAAGGTACTTCAAATACAATGGTTTCACAATGTTTTGGGTCCAAAAAACAGGAAATTGCCATGGTAATATGCCCAGAAATACACGGAAATACAGTACCAAGATACTTTTAAACTGTAACTGAAATCTACAAATGCAAACACTTAATGTGTATTTTGGACGTTTTCTTTCCACTAGTCTGAAAAAAAGACATGTTTTGAAAGCAAAATAGCTCAAAATCTGAAAAAAATACCAATGATTTTGCATGTAGTGCCTTGCTTAAAATAATTTTCTTGGCAGCATTGTTGTTTGATGTTATATATTAGACATTCATTTACATGTAATTTGTACAAGGCACTTAGTCGAATACACCATGGTTTCATTGCCAAAAAACACGGTATTGCTATGGTAACATGTCCAGAATTGCATGAAACAAACATTAACTATTTTAAAATAAGACATTATCATATGCTCCCAACTGCACATAAACAAAACATTTTTTACTAACTGTATTTGAAATCAGCTGATTTTCTTGATGTATACTGGTCATGTTTAGGCGGTTGTTTCCCATTGACACATAAAGATATCTCCCCTCACATCAGAGCAGTCATTTGTTTTCTTGACTGTTTTCTATTACTCTGCCGAATATTGGAATTACGCCTTGGGATTTTCATCTCGGTCATATTTCTTCCGTAAACACAACTTCCATACGAACCCTTGGCGAAACGGAAATAAACAGCACTTTATCAACAATCTGCTAACTGCCGATGATAAGTATGGCAGGGTGAACCATTAATCATGATAAATGTGCTGTAAATTCACAGTTGTGTGGTTTTTTCTTTTAATATATTTTTTGATGTTGATTACCAACTTACTTCTACGTCTGTATTAATAACAATCCAGCATTTCCATCCCCAAAGGCAACATATCATTTCTTCTTCCTTTTTGCAGGCAAGCTCTTACCCTCAAATCAATAAGCGCTTGGTCTTCCAAGACAGTGATGAATGCAGCCCAGTCGCACACTGTTATGATATTGTTTAGCTATAAAGAAATGCTTAGATGGGCATATGAAAAGCTTGGTGAGATGGGAGGTCGAAATAATGTCCCCTGCATTCGCCGGGTCGATGCCCATAACAACAGCAACTTGGTCATCCATGTCAGAGCGCCAGATTCCCTGTCCTTTGGAATGCCACAGGCTGACTCCCCCGAGACCCCCCCACCCCTGAGCAGCTGCTGCCCGTACTCACTCGCTTCGGGGACAGTGGTGCGCTCCTCGCTGACAGCTGGTCCGCAGCCCACCCGCGTGCAACACCGTAGGTAAAACTTATATTTGCTCAGTGCTTCCAGATCCTGGAGGTGCAGCTTATTGCTGTCAGCAGAGATGTTGAGGGTCATCAGAGAACCTAGTTCCTCTGTGTCATTTACTAAACAGGAAAAGGAAAAAGAGCATACCGTCAATGCAATCTAAACTATTTATATAGTACCACATATTAGAATCCATTGATGATCACACAGATAATAAAAAATAAAGCTATGCAGCAAAGTGGCATGTGTTCATCATGTGTTGGTCGCTCAGCTGGACTGGTTGCAGGAAGGCCATGTCATTGAAATGTCAGACGTGTTTAGTCAGCCAGAGGGCTTTTTTTTTTCTTCTGACACAGACACAGACTGACAGTCTGCACTAGGATTGCCACAATACCCAAAATTTGATAGTGGATGACAATAAGGTTGTCACGATACTACTGTATGTCTTATGGTATGTTGCAAAGCATCACAATGTTATTGTATGGACTACATGTTGTGGCTATTTTTTGATGACATAAAATATAAATACATATTTATAAATTTATTTTATTATATTAATTATTTTTATATTTCACCCCCCCCCCCAAAAAAAAAAAAAAAAATTCAACCGAACCAAACCCTTTCATTAAATTTCTTCTGACACAGACACAGACTGACAGTCTGCACTAGGATTGCCACAATACCCAAAATTTGATAGTGGATGACAATAAGGTTGTCACGATACTACTGTATGTCTTATGGTATGTTGCAAAGCATCACAATGTTA
Organism: Sinocyclocheilus grahami; assembly: GCF_001515645.1. Lineage (NCBI taxonomy): Eukaryota > Metazoa > Chordata > Actinopteri > Cypriniformes > Cyprinidae > Sinocyclocheilus > Sinocyclocheilus grahami. The sequence continues at coordinate 757,349 of NW_015505730.1, forward strand.
TTGTATGGACTACATGTTGTGGCTATTTTTTGATGACATAAAATATAAATACATATTTATAAATTTATTTTATTAAATTAAATATTTTTATATTTCCCCCCCCCCCCCAAAAAAAAGAAAATAAATTGCAACTGAACACACTCCTTTCATTAAGTTAAATATGAATAAATATTAAAACAAAAAAGTTTTTCCAAGCAATTATTGGTAAACAGTCAGCACAGTCAACCTACTCAGAGTGGATTGAACTAATACTGTTCAGCTGTTCTGAAACTGAAAACTCAGAGTTTCCAATCTCAGGGTAAGTCAACTCAGAGTTCAAGTTTTAACTCAGAGTTTGTTGAACCTCCTTTCTGGAATACACCCCAGAACAGAAATCTGAACATTGGATGAAGCCAGGTTCAAAATACATTTTCATATTTTTAGGGGAAAAAATTCAGGCAAATGATTTATGAACAAACCCTTCTGTAAAAACCTTCAGAATATAGACAAGAATAAAACTGCAAGTTTGGTGTATGTAAGTGCTACTAAAGTGGAGATTTATGGTTCAGTGCATGAGAAAAACAAAAATTTTGACAAAACGGCCATTAAAGATATGTACTGTAATTGACATCGCAAATAGACAAAGTGTAATAAAATAAACACTTAAATGTGTATTTTGGGTAATTTCTTTCCACTAGTCTAAAGACATGTTATGGCAGCAAAATAACGTCTCGGTTACGTATGTAACCCTCGTTCCCTGAAGGAGGGAACAGAGACGTCACGTCGGAGGACCGACGAAATTGGGATCTCGCTTAGAGGGACCAATCTACTTCGAGTGTAAACTAAACGAGCCAATGCACATTGGCATGCGATTATTGCATCCAGCTGCTGCTGATCACAGCGTGAGTATAAGTAGGCAGCAGGTGCAGCGCATATTCAGGTTTTCGCTGAGGAGCCGAGCCGGTGACCCGGCTGCTCAGCGGTGGTACAGGAGCTGTGGCGACGGGACGTGACGTCTCCGTTCCCTCCTTCAGGGAACGAGGGTACAGCTACTGCCCCTTCCAGTGTCCTGTGGAAGCCACCTGCACCCCTATTTTTTGGCGTAGGCCAGGGCTTCTTCACAAGAGGACCAGCTACTGCAGCAATGGCACTACCCAATGAGTAAGACTTGATAACATTGGGAAAACGTACCCGTTCTACTTGGAACAGGGGCGTTACGGAAGCTCGAACCTTCCCGAAGGAGGTTGCCAATGTGCATTGGCTCGTTTAGTTTACACTCGAAGTAGATTGGTCCCTCTAAGCGAGATCCCAATTTCGTCGGTCCTCCGACGTGACGTCGAGAGTGACCGACTGAAAGGGAACTCAAAATCTCTAAATTGAGTATAGCATGTAGACGCAATTTTTAAATATTTTGACACAAACTAGATTTTCTCTCGTTCTCTCCTTTTTTTTTTTGCATTCACTCGTGACAAACCACTTCTGTTTGCATTAATAACCCTGGCAAGAACTGCAGTTGACCTTTCACACATCACAGCAAGGGACAAGCGTTATTTACAGATGATGCATACACATAAGCATGTGTGCATTTGAAAGTAGCTGTCAGTCATCAGGCAGCATTTGTGTACCGAATTGGGTACTTCCAAATAAAACATAATTTCTTATCCATGTGCTAATGATGTGTTATTGAGCTATTATGCTTATGTTGTGTAAACACGTTTGGGTCTGCACAGCAACATGTTCTGGAGTCCCCCTTTCCTTCAAACAATTCCCAATAAGTCTGTCAAACAAAAATAAAAAAATTAAAAAACACTATTTCTGAATCCTCCATAAGTAATTTGCAATGTGTGAATTGTTAACTCTGTGCGATTTCAGCATAGTTGGATCTGGCTGCGGGCCATCTGTGCAGTGGCTCTTTAATCCCAGTTGCTATTTTCCATTCAACGAGTACAGCTGTGCGCTCTCTCGCCAGCATTTTACACACCACTTTCTTCAAGGGGACTTCAATGAGCCCACTTCAAAGGGAGCACAATGGTTCTAGCAAGCTCTCCTGATGAAAACGTCACTTCTTTTAATACACAACCTGACACTTGGCCTCAATGATCAGCCGCAGCATCAAACACAATTAGCTAACGAGGCCTCCCAGACTGCATGCATCATAATCAGCTCCGTCATCACTCCTGCTGGGATCTGGTTGCGTGTTGAGCGGTGCACGTGCCCAGCCTGGTGTTGTGATACGATGTATGTAGAACAGTGTAGGGTCAGTGCGAGAAAGCGGGTCGGCTTGATCGCAATGGTATACCAGTTCACAAATGTCTTTGACATGAGCGCTTTGCAATACATGTGCCAGGATCGAGTAGACCAGGGTTGTGAGGGAACTGCAGGGATTTCGGAAAGTGAATAATTCATTAAACCATACATTTACATTTAAAATCAAATTTAAAAAAATGCTTATGAAAAATTCTTAAATATTTTAATTGTTTACCTGCATGTGATGTGACCACTAAGTGACATAAGATAACAAATCATTTAAATATTCATTTAAAATCTCAGGGGTTACTTAAAGTAAATCTTTTAGGTCAAAGCGGTGATAAAAAACTTTGGCAATCCCTGGTCCAGACAATGAGCATACCTTATATTTCTTAGAAAAATAAAGAGAAACCAATTTTTTAAAAAACATTTTCCCTAGGGGCATAAAAAAATCGGAAAAGTGGTGGGATAGCACATTGTAAAAAAATTTAGCTTTGCGCATGAATATTAATTCCATGTGGTTGTTCACCCAGTAGTCTGCAGTATATTCCTACTTAAAGTCAAATCAGTCAATTATATATATATATATTTTTTTTTATTAAAATGTCTTTCGAAACAAGATTTTTCAATAATTTTTCTATTTATATTATTTTATATATATTACATGAAGTTGCTTTCTTGTTTCACAGATTTTTTGAATTTTATTTGAACTATTTTTAAAAAAAAAAACCAATTAAAACTAACTGCAGTGTAGTAGCCATAGTATTAACTAGGCATGAGTGCTGATGATGCTTTCATGCTACGGGTTTACAGTGGCTTCTGATTGGTCTAAAAGTTTTTTGTATGTGGTCGGCTGTAATTATTCTTAATCTTACCATTACACTTCGAATATCAAAATCTATATCTTGAAAAAAATCCCCTAATATTTACAGATATGCTTCACAATGTTTTGCTTTTCCCTACAGTTCATCACTTACCTATTAATACGATGCACATTGTTAACCCACTATGTTTATGTAATCAGCAGTGTTTCTCACTGTAATTCCTAATTAAAACCAAAGCATACTCTAATGACATGCAGTAAATAGCTGTTTAATTCACTAGTGTGCCTTCAGTTAGATATAACAGGACCTGTATAATAAAAATAAGCAAATTGAGTGAGGCAACTTTAACAAGTCAAAGTAATTGTTTTCCATAAATCATTTAGCAAATATACAACTGTGTCTTATTGAGGTCCTGTGCAGTTATTTTCATAATACTGTAGTCTCGGTTGAATTTAAGATGCAGCTGCCAACCCTAAGGTAGGTGGTACAACAATATCTCCTAGTGGTGAGATGTAGGCATCACTCGATGTAATGAGACATGAACCATCAAAGAGCACTTTGCTGTTTTTGTATGTCCAAATCCGCATTTGCATCACAGGGAACATGTTGACACAGGGCAATAGCTTTTTTATGCTCTGTAGTCTGGCCCTTTAAGTGACATGAACAGAGTCCTAAAAACCTTCAATGCAAATCCAGTGGTTTGTGGTTTCACTGTAGAATCGCTGTAATGACCAGTAATGCTGCTGTGTCATGGGCCACGTCAGAAATGAATATCAGTAATAAAAGCTGTTTACTCAAACCCCAGCGTGTAACCCTCACAGCAAGATGCAGACGTTTATAGTGAGGGTTATGAACAAATTGGAAATGCAATGTTCACATACTTAGCTGATATTGGAGGATAAAGCCAATTATGACTCCATTTGCGTCAACCGGAGGAGACCAGGTCAAGGTGACCTTGTGTTTCTGGATGTTTGTAACACTGAAAGCAGCTATTTGACCAGGAACTAAAGGTAGAGAAAGAAACAAAGAGTTGACAGTTATATTAATAATTTAAAGGAACATTTCACACAAAAATGGTCATTAGTATTAATTTCTTCTGTGAAATCTTCCCCTATATCAAAAGCCTCACATCTCATTTGTATTTCCAAATATTCAAATTAGCTGTCACTAGAATGGTCACATGACAAACCACAACCAACTTCTGCATCCAAATTCGCATACTTATACTTATGCCCTAAAAGTATGTACTCTTTTTGTAAAGAAAAAAAAAACACCTTTGAGTGTGTAGCAGAAGAGCAGGCAACCTTTGGGACATACCACTTCATGATAATTGTGTCTTTAACAGAACGCACAGATTTGCAACATACTATGATTTAGGACACAATAATTGTAATTTTGAATACTATTTAGCATTATAGTATGCAAATTGGGACATAGCACATGTATTTTTACGTAAACTAAAGGCTGGAACACACTACACATTTTAAAATCGGAAACATATTTTACAAATAACATTAGACATCATACACTTGTCAACATTGGAAATGGTTACATAGTACAACTTGGCATCATACTGTATAATGACTGTGGATCACATACTACTAGAATTTTCAAAAACAATAAACTCACAGAAACATGACAAATGGAAAGAATGTGTGTTCTAAAATCGCCTCAAGAAACAAATGTGTTTGATATCCTCTGACTGGACAGATAGTCTGAAGCTGAAAGCGGACAGAAAAATCTGAGTCTGTGCCCGAAGTGCATGATGTGATTTTCTATGAAATCTGTCAAATCCAACTGCCCAAAACCTGCAGACTGGCTCTGACTTTCATCAACTAGCATCTACTCATCCTGACTGCAAATCAGGGGAAACATGTGCAAAAGCCTTAACCTCACAGAACCAAATGTATTATGTTTAGCTCAGGTGTTCACACACATCCTCTCCTCACTCACCTCCCTCAGGTGTTTTGAAGCTGACCGGATGACTGCCAGGCCCGTTTCCTCTGCTGTTAAAGGCCATGACAATGAGGCTGAATTCAGAGAACGGCCTAAGCCCTGTGACCACCGCATGGTTCCTCTCGCCTGAGAATGTCAATGTGTGTTTGTCACTATGTGTTTTCTTTGAGTCCAGCAGACTACGAAGCCTCCAATAGCTTATCTATAAATACAAGAGATTAGATTCCTCCATAGGTAGTGAAATACAGCTGATGAGTAAAACAACACCAGTTTAATACATGTGGAAACCTTTGACAGCTTGCTGGGAAACAAGATGAGTTCAAGGTCAAAAAGGGGGTCACTGGCCTTTAAACCATGCATGGCTAAAAAGCAAAACACATGTTGGTGTGGAATTACCCTGTAGCCCCCCAGATGTCCATTGAGTTTGTCCTTGCGAACATGGTCCCATCTGACCTTCATCATGGTGTTGTTCATCACGTCTACGGCTACATCCTCTGGAGCAGCCGAGGGGACTATGGACGAATCACATGCAAATGAAATATTACAAATAGCTCTATAAAGCTGCTTTCAAATTACACTGTTCCTACATCAAGATAATGCCAGTGAATTAGATTCAGCTATATCCATGAAATGAGACCAAGAAATGTGGTGTAATTTTGTGGGTAATCATGGGAAAAACTGAGGCGGGTGTAATAGTTGTTTATGTGGAGTTATGGACTATCATATTGTTTTTATGCTTTGTAGCTACATTTCGTTATCAAACACTTGGCAAATTGGCTACACAACAGTGATTTACCATACACAAATCTATATAAACAACATATCACATTCACAATCTCACAGACACCATATATGACACTTGCTAATGGGAAGAGATTTGATTATAATGGAATAAAACCTTAACACCAGTGTTGGAGAAGCAACACTGAAAATCTACCTTGCCAAGCTAAGCTACATATAAATGAAACATAATTATATTAAGCTTTTTTTTTTTTAAAGTAGCTAGCTATATGATGGAAGCAATATGTTTTGTCCATAAATAACTCTAGAGTAATATTTATGTTGTTTTGTTTAAAAAATGTGCATGTTATGATTCATAAATTGTACCTTTTTATATCATACCAATAGTCTGGATTTCTGTAGACAGAATTGTCTTTCTTTTTTTGTGGACTATCCCTTTAAAGGTATTAAAAGAATTGTGGTGACACTTTATTTTAAGGACCAATTCTCATTATAAACTAGTTGCTTATTAGCATGCATATTACCAGCATACTGACTTTTTATTAGTACTTATAAAGCATGATCATATTTTAGATCCCTTAAAACTCTTAATTATAGTGAATGTGTGTTCCCTATTCTAAAGTGCAACCAGAATTGTTAACAGAACAATTAAGGAATCGGAAAAGATAAAACTCTGCCATACAAGGATTCAGACAGGTGATTCATTTTATGAATGTGGTAATTTACTGTACATTAACTGTCCAAATGAACTGATTCACTAGAATGAATCATACTTTCATTCCATCAGCTTGCTCAGATTTAAAGCTGCATGTGCAATGTGCAATGTGCTTAACTAGCTAAAAAAGAATTAAAAAAGAGGGAGAGACTGAGAGAGAAAGGGGGACTAAACTAATCGTACTGCACAGATATGTAGTGACCTGAGATAACATCGAGAGGGCAACTCCAAAAGAAAACTGAAGGAAAGAGAATAATTATAGCCGCAAATGTAAATAGCTCATAGCCATGATAACATTTCATTTGTTAGTCTACAAAGACTCTGAGTGAAGAAATCATTCCCCCTTGTGCAATTTAATATCCTCAATAAGGCAAAACAAATCGGCATATCAGCGCAACTGTTTGGATATTGTGTAAAGGCAAGATGGTATTTCATCAGTGTTCTCTGCCCTCTAGGTTTGTTGATATTCTCGTCACACATGTTCTGCACTTTCGCTAAAGGGGGGGCTTGTTTCCGTTTACAGGCAATGCTTATTTGCAATGCAACAAGACCCTTACAGACAAAGGAAAGGTTAGAAAAAAATAAGATACGTCTTTCAAAATCTTCACCTGCTTTGTATGCTCTCAAAGGTACACATGCACAGTGCATTGACAGTGAGTGAAATGTCAATGGTATTGGCTTATTTGAATGCATGCTCATCTCCACAGCTCAGACACAATAGAGGTTCTTCCTACTTACAATCCTCTCCTGAGTACGCTGTTATTATTTTGGGGTCCGGACCCCAGCCCACGTGGTTCTTGGCCTGAATTTTGATCTCGTAAAGGACGAACGTTGGGGTGTTTTTAACCAGAAATGAGTGCCTCTTCACCATGTGCTCCGTCCAGTCCTCTCCGGTGCCTTGTCTTCTGTAGCTTACTTTGTACTCCAGACCAGGCCCGTTGTGTTCAATAGGTGACAGTGGCTGTGACAGGAGAACGAAAGAGCTCAGTAAGTTGACAGGAAACAGTAAATCAAAGGAAATAGCATTTAGTTCTCAAACACTTTGTGTTTTTATTGTCTCAGCCTCAGACCGTATGCTGAATATTGCACACAAAAAATGGCAGAAATCAAAACTTACATTTAGACTATCTGGCTTTACACAGGTTATTAGTTTATGTTTATGTAATGAACACTTCTGAGGAAGACTAGTTTTGTTCAAGATAGTTAGTAGCAAATTAGCTACTGTAGATACTGGCAAATGGAACTGTATATTCATGCTTTGTTTTCTTGAAACAATCATGTGAAATAATAAATTACCTTTCAAAAGTCTGAGGTTGGTAAGATTTTTTTTTTTAATCTCAGAAGTCTCTTGTTTGATAAAAATGGAGTAAAAACTGTAATGAAATATTATTACAATTTAAAATAATAATGTCCACTTTAATACATTTTAAAATGTAATTTATTCCAGTGATGGCAAAGTTCAATTTTCAGCAGCCATTACTCCAGTCCCTTCAGAAATCATATTCAATATGCGGATTTTGCTCAAGAAGCATTTCCTACCTTAATATTTGCTTAACATTCTCCAAAAAGTTGATTTCTCACTATTTTCTGTTGTTGTTTTTATTATTATTATTATTATTATTATTATTATTATATAATTAATTGATTTTATAAATCATTTTTTTCCATGCAGGTGTATTATTGTGGAAACTTCTGCAGAATGTTCAGTGCTGATATACCTGGGTAACTGTCAGCGATTTTTCAAACATTATAACAACTGACTTCTATTAGCAAAGCTCTAACAGCTAACTATGCTTTTACAATCATCTTGCATCAAAAGACCGAACAAAATGCAATTATTCACTAATATTCACCATTAACAATGAGATTCCTCGTATTAGCATGCAAAGGTGGCCAAGTAATAGCTCAGACACTGTAAAAGATTTTTACCTTTATGTGAAAATATAAATTTATGTATCCCGTTCGTTTTACTTTTCAATCAAAGACTCACTCTGGGCTCCTTTTGATGGGAACCTGTGTCCAGAGAGATCCATTTCAGCAGGGCTTTGTAACTTTCCAAACAGCACGGCGATAGAGATAGCTGTATTTTGCTATGCAAAATCTCCCATCTTGGGGAATACGCTTATCGATAATTGGAACCTAACAACTGACACTGTTAGTTTTCTCTCCCCCTGTGAGAACTAAATGAAATTCAGTATTTGAGAGCACTTCTTTATCTGTGCAGCCCTTCCAGTGCTTTGAACTTTAGATATTCCCAAAGACTACTGGAATTGAACGTTTAGCATCGTACCTCCCAGTTGATATCCATTTCATGAGGCAAATGACCTTCGATCTTGATATTTTCTGGGTTCTTGTCGGGTGCTTTGGAAAGAGTAGAAATATGGATTTTGTTGGAGGTGAAATTGTTAGTGGAAGAAAGAAAAATGGCCTGTGAAATATGCACTTTAGACTGGAGCTTAAACGACAGGGAAAATCAATTATCTCACAAGTTTGAATATTTTAAAGTTCAGGAGGGCGATGAAGTTGGCCTCACTGCTATCTGTAAAGGTGGCATGGTTAGGAGAAACAGTAGGAAAGCTCATAGATACCTGATGCTGGAGTTTTGTATCTTTCAGTGGCCTGGTTTGGCCGACCTCTTCCCACCTCATTGATGGCATAGACTCTAAATCGGTAGTCCACGTGACTGTGAAGCTTTAGCAGAGCGGAGTGATGGTTTCCCGGTACTCTCATCATCTCCCTCCAGCTGCCCGGCTCATGTTGGCTTTCCTCAAACTCTATAACAAACTCTGCACAAGGTATAAAATTAGAACTTGAGTCAATACATGCACAACATTTTAATTAACTGGATTTTGTCAGGAAATATTCTTTAAATTGACTGACTCAAACTGACTACTTTAGGTTACATCAATGAAAATTTTTGTTGAAGGGTAAATCAGATAGAAAACAGACCAGTAACAGTAACACAATAGTAACAACTGTGCATTTCCAATCTTTTATAGTGCGTGAGCAAAATTTATCTGTCCATAAACTGCATCCCAGTGCAGCTGTGTGATATTCATTTTGTGTAATACTTTGTAACGTCCCAAATTTAAATATAATTTTAATTTCATTTTACACTACCATTTAAAAAGTTTGGGGTCAGTTAAGACTTTTTAAAAGTAATTAATACTTTTATTCAGCAATAATGCATTCATTTAAAAAGTGAAAGTAACAGACATTTATAATATCATAAAATATTTCAATTTCAAATAAAATATTTTCTTTTGAACTTTTTGTTCATCAAAGAATCCTGGGGAAAAAATGAAAAAAGCACCACAAATGTTTTTATCATTGAAATTATAAAATATGTTTCTTGAGCATCAAATCAACATATTAGAATGATTTCTAATACATGATGTGACACTGAAGACTGAAGTAATGGCTGATGAAAACTTAACTTTGCTATCACAGGAATAAATTAAATTTTAAACTATATTAAAATAGAAAAGAGTTATTTAAAATAGTAATAGTTTTTAAAGTGATAAAAATGCATCCTTGGTGAGCATAAGAGACTTCATAAACCTAAAAAAAAACTACCAACCACAAACTTTTATGTTGAGTCATTTATATAATATATCATTTATTTCATTTATATATTTATATAAGAGGTTGTTCAAGTCCTTGTCTATAATCCGTACGTAGTGTATCCAAATTTAGTAATACAGTATATGGACAATATGAGTGTTATGGCTATGTTACCAGTAATGGAGCTGTTATGGTCATCTCCTGGAATCCACTGCAGTTTCACACTTCTGCCATTATGTTCGGAAAGGATCACATCCTCTGGTGGATCAGGAACATCTAAGAAAACAACAAGTTTTATTTAGGGCTGTCAATCGATCAAGCATCTCGAGTTCATTTAGATTCATTACATGATATAGTTGCTTTTTTTGTTTTTGTTGCCATTTTATAGATATTTTGGAGACAGCGGGAGAAAAGAAGGAAATGATAGGGAGAAGAGGGAGGTTGGGTCTGGGAAATGACTCCAGCTGGTTTCAAACATGTCAGAGCTTATGCACTACCTGCCAGGTCATGTCTCCAGCTAGTTCATTTGTACAAGTACTACATGGTGCTGTCTTATTAAGGGTATAATTCCAGCCGTGCTGCAGCAGGTAGCAGAATCCCACCTGCGTCGTGTGCTGAACCCAATTCAGCCCTCAAAACTTCTGTCCATCTTTACTTTCCTAAAATGTGTAGACCAAAATCACATAACTCACCCACAACTGAAAGCTGTGCAACCGCCACGTCCTGATCGACTGGTGTTCTGGCCACACAGACATAAAAGCCCTGGTCTCCAAAGCTCACATTAATGATTTCAAGCACTCCATCGTTCAGGATATATCTACAGACACCAGCAAATACACTGATTAGATAGCTCTGATACTCTGATATTATTATAAAATAATGACATCCTGTTGTATTTTACCGTGCGTTCTCACTGCCATTGAGGGCCATGCCATCTTTTTCCCAGAGAATCTCAAAGTCATCACCGATGGAGGGATCGAAATCTGCCTGGCATGAAAACTGGAGAGTGGTTCCGGCCAAAACCCGCAAATCGCGTGGAGGATCGACTATTCTGGTGGGATCTGACAAGGAAAGCAAAACTCATTTTGGATTATATGGATTAACTTAATTTGATTGATTTTTGAATCTAGTAAACCCCTTGAACTTGATTGATTTACAAGAGTATCTGTTTCTCTTACCTTTGACTTCAAGTGTTGCGGCAATGGCAACTTTGCCCTCAGTGTTTTGAGCAAAACAAGAATACTCCCCCATGTCCTCTTTCATTATGTTGTGGATCTCCAGCGAACCATTCTTATGAACAGAAAACCTTTCTCCTTCCACTGCATTGGCACTGTCAGCTTTACTCCTGTGCAACCATAACTGGGTCATTTTCATAAAACAGCACTAACTGTGTGCATAATAGTGTTCCTGTCTTTCTAAAAACCCTCACTGCACCTAAAAGCCTGTAAACCACAATAATCCAAATAGACAAAAAGTTGCTGAAAAGTTTTTTTTTGCCCTGCAAAAAATAACTAAAATAAATAAATAACAGTGCCTATTTAGCACTAAAAAAGGTGACCAAAATGTTGCTGTTCCTTTGCATTCGCTTTTATTGTTGTTGTCTTTTTTTCATCTTCAGTGTTTGCACGTATTTTTTTT
>NW_015505730.1:769984-789925 GCF_001515645.1 Sinocyclocheilus grahami
TCAAAGACAAAAGAACTGTTAAAAATGAGCTGTTATATGAGCAATAGCCATGTGGGCAGCGCTGTGTCATATGCCATAGCTGTGCACAAAGTGTTTATCACAGCTCCAGACTTCTTTGTTCATTACTGACGCCATCAGCGACTAGTCGACTTCGACTCGACTTTCATCCCATAAAAGTCGACTTTAAAAAATCAGAAATCGTTCAACCCCTAGTATATGGACAATAAGGGTGTTAAGACTGTTACCTGTAATGGAGCTGTTATGGTCATCTCCTGGAATCCACTGCAGTTTCACACTTCTGCCATTATGTTCGGAAAGGATCACATCCTCTGGTGGATCAGGAACATCTAAGAAAACAACAAGTTTTATTTAGGGCTGTCAATCGATCAAGCATCTCGAGTTCATTTAGATTCATTACATGATATAGTTGCTTTTTTTGTTTTTGTTGCCATTTTATAGATATTTTGGAGACAGTAGGAGAAATGAAGAAAATGATAGGGAGAAGAGGGAGGTTGGGTCGGGGAAATGACTCCAGCTGGTTTCAAACATGACAGAGCTCATGCACTACCTGCCAGGTCATGTCTCCAGCTAGTTTATTTGTACAAATACTATGTGGTGCTGTCTTATTAAATATATAATTCCAGCTGTGGCACAGCAGGTAGCCAAATCCCACCTGTGTCATGCGCTGAACCCGATTCAGCCCTCAAAACGTCTGTCTATCTTTACTTTCCTAAACAATAAAGACCGAAAGCACATAACTCACCTACAACTGAAAGCTGTGCAACCGCCATGTCCTGGTCGACTGGTGTTCTGGCCACACAGGCATAAAAGCCCTGGTCTCCAAAGCTCACATTAATGATTTCAAGCACTCCATCGTCCAGGATATATCTACAGACACCAGCATAGACACTGATTAGACAGCTCTGACATTCACTACTGTAGAATAATGACATCCTGTTGTATCTCACCGTGCGTTCTCGCTGGCATTGAGGGCCATGCCATCTTTTTCCCAGAGGATCTCAAAGTCATCACCAATGGAGGGATCAAACTCTGCCTGGCATGAAAACTGGATAGTAGTTCTGACCAAAACCCGCAAATCATGAGGAGGATCGACTATTCTGGTGGGATCTGACAAGGAAAACAAAAGTAATTTTGGATTATATGGATTAACTAAACTGATTTATTTTCTGAATCTTGTAAACCCCTTGAACTTGACTGATTTACAAAAGAGTATCTGTTTCTCATACCTTTGACTTCAAGTGTTGCAGCAATGGCAACTTTGCCCTCAGTGTTTTGAGCAAAACAAGAATACTCCCCCATGTCCTCTTTCATCACGTTGTGGATCTCCAGCGAACCATTCTTATGAACAGAAAACCTTTCTCCTTCCACTGAATTGGCACTGTCAGTTTTACTCCTATGCAACCATAAACCAACTGGGTCATTTTCAGAAAACAGCATAAACTGTGTGCATAATAGTGTTCGCATGTCTTTCTGAAATCTAAGAAATCACCACCACAAAAAAAATGCAAATAATAAAATAAAATAAAAAAATCACTCCACCTAAAATCATGTAAACCACAATAATCCAAATAGACAAAAAGTTGCTGAAAAGTTTTTTTTTGCCCTGCAAAAAATAACTAAAATAAATAAATAACAGTGCCTATTTAGCACTAAAAAAGGTGACCAAAATGTTGCTGTTCCTTTGCATTCGCTTTTATTGTTGTTGTCTTTTTTTCATCTTCAGTGTTTGCACGTATTTTTTTTTGTACTAAAATATAAGTCTCACAGGACAAAAAACATACATTATTTAATAGATTTCACTCTGAACAGAACTTTTCGAATAAAACATTAATTTTATTTTTAGAAATACTACTGTTCAAAAGTTTAAGCTCCATAAGATTTTAAACAAATAAATAAATAAATAAATAATACTTTAACTCATACACGACACTTTACATTGTTCAAAAGTGACAGTAAAGATATTTATATAATTACTAAAGATTTCTATTTCAAATAAATAGTGTTTTTTGAACTGAAAAAAAATTGGTTTCCACTAAATCAGATCTGCTGAACATACAGCTTGGAATAAATGACATTCAAATAGAAAACTTATTTTAATTGTAAAAATATAAAAAAAATATTGATGCCTTAATGAGCATAAGAGCTCTTTTACAAACATTAAATATATTGCCAACCCCAAACTTTGAATCCATAGTGTACATTTTATGAATTCAATAAAATGCTGTTTGCTTTCTCTAACATGCCACCACAGTCAACACTTCTGCTGTTACTGCTTTAACTTAACAGTAGCATACTTACAGATCCACATGAGTAGTTTACCTCATTATCACAGTGCTGAACACAGCCTGAGGGCCCACCCTTGAGTAAACTGCTTCACTAGCGCGAAACCACATGCAAGACACTCCATCACTGCAGCACTAACGCCTCTAGAACTGTGCTGCCCTCTGCTGGCCTGTGCAAATACTCTACTCACCATGTTATACTGGATGCTGGTGAGCTGAAGACCTTACAGTGCATGACCACACCTTTCCCCTCCACTGCCATATATTGCAGATTGTTTTCTGTTAAGATCAGGGGCTGGATGTCTGGGGAGAGAGTTATCAGCATTGCACCATTAAACATGACAAAACACGATTGCATTAGTCTCTTTATCTCTTTTCTTGTGATGCACGTTGTTATCAGTTTAGTAAAAAAAAAGCCCTTGTCCTTGGAAAAGCAGCTTCCTGTTCTATCAGGGGAGGTAAGCGGGTTTGAGAGAGAGAGAGAGTTGAGATATGTTTTTCTGCTTCTTCTTTATTTAATTTCATTTTTCCTTTTCATATTTTTTTTTAAAGTGAGGATCCTTAGCAGCTTATTTTATCTCCCAGATGAAAGCAACACATGCTTTGGTTCTAGCAACTGAATATGAATGGAGGAAGGCGAAATTGTTCGCACATAAAAGCGTCTGGCTGCCTGAGGGAGAGTGTGTCTGGAGATCAGAACTGACAGAAGAGCTCCACCCTAAAGCCCGTGTACTATCATGAGGACCTTACGCTCTCTGAACAAACCCAAGGGCCGTCCACTGTCCATATCACACCTCAGCTTATGGCTCTGTCCACACTAACAAAAAAACAGATGCTTGTTCACAGCCAAGCAACACCGTGGTGTTTTTATGTGATTTGTTTTTTTTGGCCTAGAGTGAATGAAACCATGAATATCTCATACGTAGGCACTTCTAAAATGAATAATGCAAGGGGCCTCTCTTAAATGGATGGAGGCTGAGCCTAATTTTTATTTTAATTTTTTTGCTGTACTATAAACTGCATTTAAGCATGGAACAAAACATCTCTACAAGCAAACGATAACACCACCTTATAGCATATTTCCTGAATAAAATTCAATACTTGTCTCTTACTAATTTTGGGATGCCGATTCCAAAAATCACGTTTTGTTCTAGCATGTTACACTTTCTCATAATTGAATTGTATTGTATTTATTTAATTATTTAATTTTTGGCTCTTGACAGCCATTTGTAAGATGAAGTCTTATCTTATCCTTTAATCACCAGACATGATTTTGTGAAAAAAAGAACACAATGGAAAGACTTTATTGATCATTTTTAACTTTGCACCATCAAATTAATAATATCAAGTCTTTTTTTGCATATCAACAGAAATTTATTTTCAACATGCAGATCTGTGTATTATTGAATGCAATCACAATAGTAGATTATAGCTCATTCCAATCAAGGAAGACACCATATTTAATTTGAATGCGAATCGTTAAAGCCGTGTACAGTTTACAGTTTACTTACTCATAATCATGATGTTGGCATTGGCTAGGATGGTGCCGTGTCTGTTTGTGGCCTCACACTGGTAAACAGCGCTGTTTTCAGGCTTTGCGTTGTGGATGGAAATGGTGCCATCTTTTAAGACTTTCCTATTGGATGTTGGGACATCTGAAAATGTGGGTTAAATGATTAGTTAAAGTACAGTATGGCAGGATATCTTTATAAAAACTATTACTTTAAAATTATCATCATAAGGAAATTGATTATTTAAATGCAATTACAACCATGTACAGCCAAGCAACACCGTGGTGTTTTTATGTGATTAGTTTTTTTTGGCCTAGAGTGAATGAAACCATGAATATCCCATACGTAGGCACTTCTAAAATGAATAATGCAAGGGGCCTCTCTTAAATGGATGGAGGCTGAGCCTAATTTTTATTTTTATTTTTTTGCTGTCCTATAAACTGCATTTAAGCATGGAACAAAACATCTCTACAAGCAAACGATAACACCACCTTATAGCATATTTCCTGAATAAAATTAAATACTTGTCTCTTACTAATTTTGGGATGCCGATTCCAAAAATCACGTTTTGTTCTAGCATGTTACACTTTCTCATAATTGAATTGTATTGTATTTATTTAATTATTTAATTTTTGGCTCTTGACAGCCATTTGTAAGATGAAGTCTTATCTTATCCTTTAATCACCAGACATGATTTTGTGAAAAAAAGAACACAATGGAAAGACTTTATTGATCATTTTTAACTTTGCACCATCAAATTAATAATATCAAGTCTTTTTTTGCATATCAACAGAAATTTATTTTCAACATGCAGATCTGTGTATTATTGAATGCAATCACAATAGTAGATTATAGCTCATTCCAATCAAGGAAGACACCATATTTAATTTGAATGCGAATCGTTAAAGCCGTGTACAGTTTACAGTTTACTTACTCATAATCATGATGTTGGCATTGGCTAGGATGGTGCCGTGTCTGTTTGTGGCCTCACACTGGTAAACAGCGCTGTTTTCAGGCTTTGCGTTGTGGATGGAAATGGTGCCATCTTTTAAGACTTTCCTATTGGATGTTGGGACATCTGAAAATGTGGGTTAAATGATTAGTTAAAGTACAGTATGGCAGGATATCTTTATAAAAACTATTACTTTAAAATTATCATCATAAGGAAATTGATTATTTAAATGCAATTACAACCATGTACATAAACAAAACAAAAAAGTGGTGACAATTATAGTTTTTATTAACAAACATTGGTATATTATACAGTACAATGCTTGCCGGGGCATTTAGAAAGCCATTTTTGAAGTTAGTTGGCACAAGTTGGGACATCTGAAAATGTGGGTTAAATGATTAGTTAAAGTACAGTATGGCAGGATATCTTTATAAAAACTATTACTTTAAAATTATCATCATAAGGAAATTGATTATTTAAATGCAATTACAACCATGTACATAAACAAAACAAAAAAGTGGTGACAATTATAGTTTTTATTAACAAACATTGGTATATTATACAGTACAATGATTGCCGGGGCATTTAGAAAGCCATTTTTGAAGTTAGTTGGCACAATCATTTGAAATCAATATAATTCAAATTTTATATTGTTAATGAAAGGTTCAGTAATTAGGAATGTTTACCGTTCAGAGGTTGGCCATTGACCCTCCATGCAACACTAGGTTGAGGATTTCCTTTCACAACACACTTGATCACCACATCAGCTCCAATTGTCACCAATTGACTTTGAGGTTCAATCTCAAATTCAGGAGGCTCTGTTCATGCAGAAGAATCACATGACATAATCTGACGAGTCAATTGTGGCATTCAGTGGTTAGATATTTCCTAATAGTCACTGATGTTTGAACACAAAGTGTTGTTAAAGGTCGAGATGCTGTGTGTGGAAGTCGTGTGGCCTGACCTTTCTTGTTGCTTGAAAATATAGATACATATATCCCTCACAGTCTCGTTTTTTCTGTGTTAAATTCAATATGGCATTTACTCTAACTAAGGTCTATATTGAAAAAATACAGAGACTATATGTGATGAAAATACAGAAACACTAAATATAAGGTTATCAGATATATGCATGCATAATTGTTCTCTTAATAACCTGAAAATGATCATTTATCATACCCAAAATTATCACTGTATTATGCTAGGACTCTATTTCTAGTTGTCCTAATCATGCATACTTTGTATTTGGACAGAAGATGGCGCTCTTTTACCACAAAGAGTGTCTTTAATACAGACATGATATTGAAACCATTTATAAAGCAACACTGGCACATTTACTGTGGTTATATTATGAGATTAATGTGATCAATAATATGACTCACCCTCTACTGTAACATGAAAATAATGCACAACCTCTCCATGGGGATTTTTGGCTCTGCACATATATTTCCCTTCATCCTCCTCATTCACCATCTCTACAGTAAGCAACTTCCCATGACTCTCCACCTCGGCTCTTTCTGGAAGCTCGTGGTAGCCTATTTTAGCCCACTCCACCTTTGGTGTGGGGCTGAAAGACAGAAACAATCAA
Source organism: Sinocyclocheilus grahami (assembly GCF_001515645.1). Lineage (NCBI taxonomy): Eukaryota > Metazoa > Chordata > Actinopteri > Cypriniformes > Cyprinidae > Sinocyclocheilus > Sinocyclocheilus grahami. Next base: position 776,339 of record NW_015505730.1, read on the forward strand.
AACATTTTAAAGTCTAATAATAGTGTTTTGTGTTCAAACAGACATGAAGTATTCAATCATTTATATAATAAGTATTTTGATGCATCCATCTAAATGCTCTTGATTGCATTTTTTTTTTTTTTTTTACAAAATAACCTTTATAAACATTCCTACTAGATTTCAAAAGCATTTCAAGTGGTATAACTGAAACGAATGCCAAGCTCGTAATTAGATTAATAAATTAACTGAATTAATAAAATGAATTAGACAATGACACTTACAAGCCCTCTGCAATACACTCCAACTGAAGATCTTCGCCTTTCATCAGATATGTATGTGACTCCTTTCCTGTGGGCGTCAGTAGACTGGGCTTCCTCTCCAAGAGAGAGTTTGCTTTATAACAGTTAAAAGATGACATATATAAATATGCATGAAAAATAATATAATATAATATAGTTGTCAAGTTGTCTCAGTTGTGGTGATTTAAATGCTTTAGTTACTACGCCAGTAGCATCACCAAAAAGAACTGCAAAAACACTGTTTTGCATTAATAAATTACTCATGAAAAATGTTTTAACAGAAAAAAAAAACAAGTATAGAGAATGAGTCATGGATGTACCTATGAATTATTCCCATTGATTACAGAAAACCTTTGAGATTTTCAAATCTAGGCTAAAGAGTAGGCAAGTATGACATGACATGGAATGAGATAATTAATCAAAACTAATTAAAAACAAAAAAGCTGCTCTACGCCCATGTAGCATCCCTAATGAATGTCACTCACCATAACCTCTGCCGCTACCAGAGTCCTTCATTAACTTGTCTTGGATGAAGAAATGGAGACAAATAAAATATGTGTGGCAAATGCAAAAACAATAGATAATATGGACATGAAATACACAAACAAGTCTTCACAGGAAGTATTATGAAAGTACGGGAAGCATCGATATCTTCCAAGCTGATTTGCTGAAGTCCAGCAAGTGCTTGGAGATTGACTACATGAGAAACTGGGGGGATGCATCAGATGCACATGACCGACATGTTTGAAATTGATGCTGGCCATGTAAAGAAATGATCATGCTATATGCAATCAAACTCTTAAAGAGGAGTATTTTAACGTACTGCTTTTGACCATGACAGACATGGCGGTTTTCTGGACGATGGTTCGTATGCGGGGGAAGGCAGCAAAGCAGCAGTAATCTCTGCGACTGTCCGACTTGATGGCGTTTGAGAAGTACAGGTTCCCGTTCAGACCCACTGATACTCTCTCGTCCAGCTCGATGTGCTGTAGACCTGTGATGTTCAAAGAAAAAAAAATCTAATGAAGCTTATAACACTTTTAGCTAAGTAACAATGACATTAGAGTAATAATATGATTACTTTAATGAGCATTAATAGATAGACAATATAAAGAATAGTTCACCCAAAAATTTATATTTTGCTCACCCTTAGGCCATCCAAAATCATTTTAACTGTGCAATATTGATTAGATGATCACTGAATGCACTGTGGTCAGAGTGTGGGCGGGAACTTACGTATTGTCATCCAGTAGATTTCCAGCGGGGGGATTCCTTTAGGTGGATTGCACTCCAGAATGACTGACTGACCTTCCATAACCTCAATCGGATCGATGATCTCTTTAGGGAACTTCGGAACATCTGCAGAAATCAACAAGCAAAATGAATCGATACGTACCATTATATTCCATTTTTATAAATTAAATCACCATTAGGTGGCAGTACTTTCCCTTCTAAAGGCATTCCTGGAAAGATTAGTTGTTCCAATTTCCCAAATTTACTCCAAAAATCTGCCAATATCACATCACTCTGCTGCTGAAACTGTACATGTCAACTGAGTGATTGAAAACTGGTCTTGTTTGGTAACTGATGACTCTTTGCTCTGGTTACATCTGGGGAGATTTATGTGGTGTATTTCAGAACACAATGAGAAATGTGACATCGAAAAATGATGGAGAGAGAGGAGAAAACTCATTTTTCATCAGCCTTCTCCTCACAGTCCATACACACTGTGATGAAAGGGAAAGAAACGCTTTCTGGTTGAAGAAACGCAGAGTGGTTGTTTTATTGGACACTGCTCTCTAAATCATTCCGAAAGAGTTGTTACGGAGCATACAGCACAAAGTTATACATTACTTACTCGGAACAACGAATTCAATCTCTTCCGACATGGCCGTTCCTAACTTGTTGGTTGCAAAGCAGCGATAATTGCCCTGGAATTCTGTCAGATTCCCATTATTGGGAATGATGAATGTTCCGGAATCATCTAATGTTATCAATCTGAGGTCCTGATAAGGATCAAAGTCTTGACCATTCTTTGTCCACCTGAATCTGAAAAAATTATTAAACAGAGATGATCAGTAATTAAATGACATATCACTCAGCATGTGTCCTTTGAAATATGATGAAAACAACACAAGCATGCAAAGAGGATTTCCACGTTCAGGTTTTCAAATTTAAAAACGACATCAAATAGTCAGACAAGGCTTTGAAACGTGCTTTGAAATGCCAGTGGGGTGTTTCTGATGTTTTTTTTTTTCATATATTATGAACTGTTCTACCCATAATCTAGCTACCCTGATGAATTTCCATGCTGGTTTGGTGCTGATCTAGCACAGCCACACTGTTCACCCACAAAAATAGCTGGTGATGCTGATCAACCAGCATGGAAGCACTATGATGATGCTCTTGCGGTCGTTCCTGAAGGTCGTTCCCTCCATCTCTGGTCTAGTTTTCGATGCAAAACTGGCACAAGCAAGGAATTAGTAAAAGAAGACAAATGATAAGACGACTTCAAGCTGAAGATGCATTTATTATGATTACATACCATATGATTAGGGTTGCAAAATTCCAGGAATTTTCAAGATTGGAAACTTTCCATGGGAATTAATGGGAATATACGGGACTTAATGGGAATAAACTGGAAATTTGCAAAATTGCAGGAACTGGGGACTTAAATGTAGTTGAGAAAAAAATCTTGCAGCATAACCTTGGTTAAAACAACCTGATTTAATGCAATTTCAGTTTAATTTCTACCCTACACATTGCCCAATCACATGCACACAAGCAGACTGCTTACTGCAGGCTACACCCCCTGCATGCACTGCGTTTTCCTCCATAACATGAATAGATCATTTCTTAAATCCGGCACACAAAATATCAAAATGTCCATCTTGGTAAGTATTCATGTAAATTACATGATTATCACAAAAAAAAGTTTTAAACTTGCTTGTGCTGTGTGTAATATACTGTGCAACTAAATTAGGCTATACCATTGTAAAAACAAATACACTGACTGAACAAACCATAGACTGGAACAAACATTTAGGTGAGATAGTAAAACAAGTCTAAAAATGACCCTCCCCCACACACAATCTCCTCTAGTCACCTAAGAGGGGGATTCCCCTCCATTTTCTCTGAAGCCACACTTAATAATAATAATAATAATAATTCCTTACATTTATATAGCGCACAAAATAAAGAACAAAACAGCGTTTATTTAAAATAAAAATCCCTTTTTAACAATACACTACCATTCAAATGTTTGGGGTCAGTATCTTTTATATTTTTTGAAATAAATTAATACTTTTGTTCATCAAGGATGTGTTAAATTAATAAAAAGTAATAGTAAATGCTTATATTGTTAGAAAAGATTTATATTTTGAATAAACACTGTTCACAAGTTTTCATTCATCAAAAAAATCCTGAAATAAGCATGACAGATTCCCCCCCAAAAATCTAAATATTTCATTTAGTTTGCATGCATGTGAGCCTATGATCAAACAAAATGTTTATTTATCTCATGATTGAATCTGATCCAATTTGATCAGTTTGGAACAAATTAATGACATTTTTATAATAAGATTGAGGCTGGAAAAAACAGAACTGTTTGTTAAAGAAATTCAAAATGTAAAGAAATTTAAATATAAATGATGTTCTTTTGAACTTTCTATTCATCAAAGAAAAAATCACCTGAAATAAATCATGTTTTGCACCAAAATATTAAGCAGCACAACCGTTTTCAACACCGATGATAATAATACAATTCTTCTTGAGTGTTAGATCATGTGATACTGAAGAATGGAGCATGGCTGCTGAAAATTCAGCTTTGCCATCACAGAAATAACATTTTAGAATATATTAAAGTAGAAAACAAATAGCGCAAATTGCAGTAATATTATTATTTTTACTGTATTTTTGATCAAATTAACATAGCCTTGGAGAGACTTTCAAATGCACTAAACTACTGAACAGTAGCGTATTTGTGTGTGTATATTGCTTACTCCGGTCCAGGGTTTCCTGTGGCCTCACACTTCATAGGAAAGTTCTCTTCGAAAGGGAAGGCGATCAGAGAGGCAGGTATGATCAAACAAAATGTTTATATTTATTTGTATATGATAGTTTTATAAATTTCCCCAAATTTCCAATGAATTCCCATAAATTCCCCAAAATTCCCGTAAATTTCCATAAAGTCCTGGTTTCAAACTTGGAATATTTCCAAAATTCCCCAGACGAAGTTCCCAAAGAACAAAACAGCGTTTATTTAAAATAAAAATCCCTTTTTAACAATACACTACCATTCAAATGTTTGGGGTCAGTATCTTTTCTATTTTTTGAAATAAATTAATACTTTTGTTCATCAAGGATGTGTTAAATTAATAAAAAGTAATAGTAAATGCTTATATTGTTAGAAAAGATTTATATTTTGAATAAACACTGTTCACAAGTTTTCATTCATCAAAAAAATCCTGAAATAAGCATGACAGATTCCCCCCCAAAAATCTAAATATTTCATTTAGTTTGCATGCGTTTCAAACTTGGAATATTTCCAAAATTCCCCAGACGAAGTTCCCATGGAAAGTTTCCGGAAATTGTCCGCCCCTTTAACAAGCTACATATGATAACATTATGATTATCTCATGATTGAATCTGATCCAATTTGATCAGTTTGGAACAAATTAATGACATTTTTATAATAAGATTGAGGCTGGAAAAAACAGAACTGTTTGTTAAAGAAATTCAAAATGTAAAGAAATTTAAATATAAATGATGTTCTTTTGAACTTTCTATTCATCAAAGAAAAAATCACCTGAAATAAATCATGTTTTGCACCAAAATATTAAGCAGCACAACCGTTTTCAACACCGATGATAATAATACAATTCTTCTTGAGTGTTAGATCATGTGATACTGAAGAATGGAGCATGGCTGCTGAAAATTCAGCTTTGCCATCACAGAAATAACATTTTAGAATATATTAAAGTAGAAAACAAATAGCGCAAATTGCAGTAATATTATTATTTTTACTGTATTTTTGATCAAATTAACATAGCCTTGGAGAGACTTTCAAATGCACTAAACTACTGAACAGTAGCGTATTTGTGTGTGTATATTGCTTACTCCGGTCCAGGGTTTCCTGTGGCCTCACACTTCATAGGAAAGTTCTCTTCGAAAGGGAAGGCGATCAGAGAGGCAGGTGAGTACTCTGTAATTGTGGGCAGCTGCTCCACTAGAAAAAGAAATAGCCAGAGAGGAAGAGCTCAGTAGACTGTAGAGGAAAAATGGTAGCATGCAACCTGCACGCAGCAAATGGTGATGTGAAATGGCTTTGGTTCAATTGTAATGATTTTCCACAATCAGGTCAACTGTTTTGATCAATGCATACAAGACTAAAGGTAAACAAAATATTTGTTGGAGAACATAATTAGATATTGAATCATTGATTGTGTGGTTGGCCAAAGAGTGAGTTGTTATCAGGCAATGGCAAATGATCCGGTCAATGAGAGTTTGTTTGTTTGTGGTTCAGAACAGAAAGAAACTAATGGCTAATACAGCTTGAGTGTAAAATTGGATATGCATTATCAAAATCATGATGGAGTGATGGTATTTAGTTACAATTTGTCAAACGTAAAGTGGTTTGCTCACTCTGATGTTATAGGTCGTCCACTATGCACAAAAAAACACTCTAAAATCATCTAAATGCTTTGATTTGAGGGAACATTCAGGTTAACATTTCTACTCTATTAACCACAACAACAAAACAGTGTTTAATTTGTATCTGTCTATGAAAAATAACTCATTTGAATTAGACTGTGTTTACAAAAAGTACACAATTTTTTAAATATAATTTCATGATAAAAAATAAATAAATACATTCCAGGATGTACCATACTACTACCATGTTATCCAAATACCATCAAGGAACATGGATATGATAATTATGAAGTACCATGGTATGATATCCGCATCTAATACCATCGTATGAAGGCAGTAGCTACTTCATTCTAAATGTCCCCAACAAAAGAGCAAATCTCTGCATTTATGCATGAAAGTCGAAACTGTGAAACATTTTGCAATTAATATAAATATGAAGTCATAATGTTCATAATTGTGAGATATGACTTTGCAGTTAAGAGATAGAACGACTCAATTGTGAAATATAAAGTCACATTTGTGAGAAAAGTCTCAATAGCGTGATATAAAGTAGGATTTGTAAGAAATAACGTGCAATTGTGTAATATGAAGTTGCAATTAAAAAATAAAGTTGCAATAATAAGAAATGCAGTCACAATTTCCTTTTTATTTTTTTAATCTGAGGTAGGAAAAGGCTTCCATAGCTCATTTTTCTCCCAGAGGGCATGAAAAACAGGCCAAATTGGGTAAATGGCAAACAACTAAACAGAAACAGTGCTGAGAATCTGATCAAATATATAAACCAGTAAGAAACTACAGAGAAAGAAAAGAAAAATAGTACAGAAATAATACATATAACAGAAAGTCATTTATTCAACTTACCTTCAAGTGGAATGTCCAAGGCATTACTCTGATACTTGCAGCTCATATGAAGGCAAGTGCCTAAAAGGAGGAGGATTTTCCGTAGCAACCGCATGACTGGCCAAAGCCTCGAAGGAGAGCGGAGGATGACAGGGAGTGCTGCAGTTTGCCAGGAGTCAGTGCATCTCACTCCAACACAGTCTGGGGTCTCTCTACCTGCACAAAACACAGCACAGATCTTACTGGCACCCAGACATCAGCTGCAAACAAGAAATATAAACAATACACAGACTTCCGAGCAACCATATGCTTACGGTCGGCCCACAACATCACATATAAAAACAACCCTGTCACCTGCACAGACACAAAGACTTGCACATTCTGCATGTCTCCTGCTGAGTAACTTGCGTCAATGTCTATCCCAACTTGTATTTACTTGAAATGCATCTGTGAGAGGAATCTCCATATTAAAGCTCTCTATCCCAGAGTCCCTGGAGACATGAATTGTATTTCTGCAAATTGTTTATCGGTGCATGCGTGCCAGGCACATTTCTTCCCTCCGTTTCTCCTTCATAACACTGAATACGAAAAATGAAACCTTAAAAAAATTAAATAAATGGAGCCCCCCTGCAGTTATGGTAATGTGCAGCAGCTGTTGCAGAAATTATTCTGAATTATGAATTCATGGCACTATAACAGTGACAGATTTTGATTAGCCGGATGCAGTATAGAGAGAGCAGAACCACACGGCTGTTAAATCACAAAGCTTGCAGATGTGCTTAAATATGCAGTAAGAAATATGCTGCTTTGTTATACCAAAGTGGATGAACTTTGTTTGCTGCCATTAAAGTCGTCTTGAGTAGTCTCTCGTGATGCCATGTGTGGTACGGGATGAGTAGTTGCTTTAACCTTTTGGAATTTGGCGCCAGCGAGACATCTGGATGGAGACAAAACGAGTTCACGCCCATTTTCCCCTCAGATTCATAACAGCGCTGGCAATAAAATGCTGCTCGGAGTAACTTTAATGGAGGTCACCTTACATGGTGTACTGGGAATCAGCCTTGTACTTCCAAAACTACAATACGACGTCTGGTGCCTGTTGGTCTGCAACATCTATAATTAGGCTCAGACAGAATCTGTAGACTTTTTCTATAGTGAGTTTGTTAGAAAAATGTATGGGATTCTCTGGAATGGATTTTGAAAACAAAATTAAATGGAGCTAAGAGCACTTATTGGTAGCTGAAAGTAGCCAAATTTGGTTGTCATATTATTTACTGAACTCACAGCACAGGGAAATGTGTGATGAATGATGAATAATGAATAATAGGCATACCAATAGTGGATTATGCACAATATATATATATATATATATATATATTGTGTAATTTGTATGCAAGGCAAAGACACAGGGCAAGGTGTGATGAATAACAAAAAATGGGCATGCTAGTTGCTGATTATGTGGAAAAATGTAACCAAAAAATTACAATAATATGAATAATAGGCATACTAGTAGCAGATTGTGTACAAAAAAAAGTAAACAAAAATGAAAAATGAGATTAATCACAAACTATTTTATTGACAGTTAAAATAAATGACAAATAATGGGCATACCAGTTGCTGATGCCAGTGCAAAAAAATGTAAATAATAAATAAATACAGTAAAAAATGTGAGATTAATCGCAAATTAATATATTCTATTGACAAATAAAATACAGTACTGTACATAAATACAGTGTCAACTTAATAGAAATGTATATTATACATTTATAGGTAACACTTTACAATAAGGTTCATTAGACATGAACTAACCATGAGCAATACATTTGTTACTGTATTTACTAATCTACGCTAACGTTAGTTAATAAAAATACAGATGTGCATGTTAGTTCACAGTGCATTAACTAATGTTAACAAGATTTTAATAATGTATTAGTAAATGTTGAAATTAACATTAACAAAGATTAATAAACGCTGTATAAGTGCAGTTCATTATTAGTTCATGTTAACTAATGAACCTTATTGTAAAGTGCTACCCATTTATTTTATATTTTAAAATATTTTGTCACATTCAACATTGAACTGCTGTATGTGATGCACTGTGTCCCATTATTGTAATATAGCAGGGGTGGTGAACGTCGGTCCTGGAGAGCCGCAGCCCTGCAGAGTTTTGCTTCAACCCTAATCAAACACACCTGAACAAGCTAATCAAGGTCTGAACGGTTACTAGGAAGCTACAGGCAGGTGAGTTTTAATTAGGGTTGGAGCTGAACTCTGCAGGGCTGCGGCTCTCCATGACCGGAGTTTGCCACCCCTGTGATATAGTATATACATTACTGTGTCCGTTATTTTAAGGCCCCTAGGAACCAAACCTCAATCCATCACCATTGTGCACCTAAGGCACTTAGTGCTGGGAGTTTGCTTCAGGGGATTGTCCCTGTACTGGAAGTCACTTTGAATATAATTGTCTATTAATGACTACTTACAGGAAACTTGATCTCAATGGCTATATTTCTATATGAATTTTGCAACTCGTTTGAGTCTCACTGTTGCACAATAGCCATTCTCATGTAGGTTGGAGCCCCAGGCTCATTAGGTCACTTCCTTTTTTACTTTAATTAGTTAAACACACAATAAAATAGATCCGCGCTTAACTCTGAGAACAAAAGAGTGTCAGGGAGGAAGGCAGATAGAGAAAGAGAAAAACAGGGGGGCTCAAAGCTCACAAAATACAACTTTATCAGCCATTCCCACCCCTTCAGGAGCTACATTTTCACAGAAAACCATTGATGACTCTTTGAAACCATATGAGGTAATTTATTCATGCATCTAATTAAAGTCCAGAGAAGGATGTGGTTGGCGCAGGACTGTTATGTTCTCTTTATTTCAGCATTCAGGGCCAGTCATGAGAGATAACCACACTTCACTGCTCCTCCATTTTAACCCCAGCAGCTGCTTCAATCACCACCTTTTCCAGCCAGAATTCTGAAGCCCATCCGCCACTTTAATCTTCTCCTCTGCTTAACAAATCCGATAGGAAACACAGAGGTCAAACACCAGTAAGCGGAGAAGTAATTGAATAATTGACCACTGTGTGAGTGAATGAGTCGATTCGCTTCATTCCTCAGTGGGGGCTCTTGTTTTCTGATGGGCTTGAACTCTGCTCCACATGCCTGCATTTTTTCCATAATAGTATTAACTCTGCCGGGGAGAGCTTTTGTGATTTAGTGCTGGTTATGGTGACCTCTGAGATGACCTCTGTGATGTCACTAGAAAGGATGGGTTTCTGCACCCCTTGACTGTCATACTGAAAGGCTTGTGGCTACGGTCTGTTGGACTTGGATGCGTTTATTGGAGCCAAAGACAATGCCTGATGCGCTAGCGCTTGCCTCGAGACTGCTCTATCTCCCACAGATGGTGTCTAGCTTTAGAGGCCAGATTAAAATCAAAAGGTAAAGTGCTAAGCTAATTGGATTGTAATTTAATGGCCAGTGTGGTGTGTTACTGGTGGCATATGTTTATCATCCTGATCCAATACAATGCACCCTGGATTTACACTACCGCACTAGTTACAATGAAACCTGAAGTGCTACACTTAGAGAATGTTTTTGTTAATATGATCATTTACATGAACCATCTGATCAAAACAATTCACTACAATGACTTTACATCACAAAATATGAGAGAGTCCTTTATAATGAATCAGTTCACCAGAATGAATCACACATTCCATTGCAACATGTGTGAGAAAGAGTCGTTTAGTACCAACCGTGATAGCCACTTTCCATGTCAACATATAAAAGAAAGAGTCACTTAGTATGATTCAATCACAAAAATGAACAAGAAAGAGTTGTTTAGTATGAACTCATTCACTAGAATTACTTTACATCACAAAATATGAGAGAGTCCTTTATAATGAATCAATTCACCAGAATGAATCACGCACTCCATTGCAACATGTGTGAGAAAAAGTCGTTTAGTACCAACCGTGATAGCCACTTTCCATGTCAACATATAAAAGAAAAAGAGTCACTTAGTATGATTCAATCACAAAAAATGAACAAGAAAGAGTTGTTTAGTATGAACTCATTCACTAGAATTACTTTACATCACAAAATATGAGAGAGTCCTTTATAATGAATCAATTCACCAGAATGAATCACGCACTCCATTGCAACATGTGTGAGAAAAAGTCGTTTAGTACCAACCGTGATAGCCACTTTCCATGTCAACATATAAAAGAAAAAGAGTCACTTAGTATGATTCAATCACAAAAAATGAACAAGAAAGAGTTGTTTAGTATGAACTCATTCACTAGAATTACTTTCCATAGCAACATGTTTGAGAGAGTGAGTCGTTTAGTAAGAGCAATTCATGAATCAGATTTTCCATCACAACATATAAGTAATTTAGTATAAACTGATTCACTAAAATGCATTGGTCTTTCCATACAGTAGCGATATACATTTATGTGAAAGAGTAATTTAGTCTGAACTGATTAAGCAAAATAAATCAGTCTTTCCGTGGTAAATATGTGAGAGTTTAGTATGAACCTATTCACTAGAATTGTCACGAATCCAGTCCGTGGCCTTCCGGCTGATTACCAGTAGAGGTCACTCTACCATTACATTGACTCTCACACTACACAGACTGTTACATGTCACTCCAGACTACAGTTCCCATCATCCATTGCACTTACACAGCTGAATTCACTGATCACACAGCCTTCACTAATTACACGCTCACCTGTGAGCCATTACTCACTCTATTTAACACTCACTCAGTTCCTGTTCAGATCGCAGAGTATTGTCTAGCGTTTTTCACTCCCCTAGTGTTAGCTGCCTTACCGAGCCAATGGCCAGTGTGGTGTGTTACTGGTGGCATATGTTTATCATCCTGATCCAATACAATGCACCCTGGATTTACACTACCGCACTAGTTACAATGAAACCTGAAGTGCTACACTTAGAGAATGTTTTTGTTAATATGATCATTTACATGAACCATCTGATCAAAACAATTCACTACAATGACTTTACATCACAAAATATGAGAGAGTCCTTTATAATGAATCAGTTCACCAGAATGAATCACACATTCCATTGCAACATGTGTGAGAAAGAGTCGTTTAGTACCAACCGTGATAGCCACTTTCCATGTCAACATATAAAAGAAAGAGTCACTTAGTATGATTCAATCACAAAAATGAACAAGAAAGAGTTGTTTAGTATGAACTCATTCACTAGAATTACTTTACATCACAAAATATGAGAGAGTCCTTTATAATGAATCAATTCACCAGAATGAATCACGCACTCCATTGCAACATGTGTGAGAAAAAGTCGTTTAGTACCAACCGTGATAGCCACTTTCCATGTCAACATATAAAAGAAAGAGTCACTTAGTATGATTCAATCACAAAAATGAACAAGAAAGAGTTGTTTAGTATGAACTCATTCACTAGAATTACTTTCCATAGCAACATGTTTGAGAGAGTGAGTCGTTTAGTAAGAGCAATTCATGAATCAGATTTTCCATCACAACATATAAGTAATTTAGTATAAACTGATTCACTAAAATGCATTGGTCTTTCCATACAGTAGCGATATACATTTATGTGAAAGAGTAATTTAGTCTGAACTGATTAAGCAAAATAAATCAGTCTTTCCGTGGTAAATATGTGAGAGTTTAGTATGAACCTATTCACTAGAATTGTCACGAATCCAGTCCGTGGCCTTCCGGCTGATTACCAGTAGAGGTCACTCTACCATTACATTGACTCTCACACTACACAGACTGTTACATGTCACTCCAGACTACAGTTCCCATCATCCATTGCACTTACACAGCTGAATTCACTGATCACACAGCCTTCACTAATTACACGCTCACCTGTGAGCCATTACTCACTCTATTTAACACTCACTCAGTTCCTGTTCAGATCGCAGAGTATTGTCTAGCGTTTTTCACTCCCCTAGTGTTAGCTGCCTTACCGAGCCATTCCATGTTTTTTGTTTTAGTCTCGTGTATTGTTCTGCATTTTCCACTCCCCTAGTGTTAGCTGCCTTACCGAGCCTAGTGTCTTGTTTTTCCTTGTTTTCATCAACTTGCCTTGTCTGTTTCCCCATGTTCTGATCACTGCCTGTGTACCTGGATTATCCCTCGAGTCTCACCCAATTGGATACTGTTCGCCCCTGCCTGGACCTTTGCCTTGTACCTGGATTATCCCTCTTGCCTTGCCATCAATATACCTGTTTGACATTGTCTGACCTATGCCTGTTTTTGACCACGTTTCTTGAGAATAAAGCCTTGCAGAAGGATCCGCACGCTTCCTGTGTTCCCTCCGTTACAGAATACTCGGCCTCACAAGGATCCAGCAGCTTTTCGAAGGAACCTTTGCCGAACTCTCCCTGTATCCTGAGGGCACTACTGTAGAACCTCCAGAGGTGGCGGTATCCGCTGCAGAACCGCCAGAGGTGTCAGTAGTACCCACCTGTGAACTTCCTGTTTGTCCTGTCATGGCTATAAAGGGCATCTGTGAACTCTCTGCCCGTCCTGTCACGGCTATGGAGGCCATTTGCGAACACTCTGCTCGTCCTGTCATGGCTATGGAGGCCATTTGTGAAAGAACTGTCTGTGCCATCCATGAGACCGTATATGCTCTGTCTGTCTCTTGTGTCTCAGTTTTCCCCAGGTCCCAGTCCCTACCAGGGAGGGCTCCTGTTCCCGAGTTAAGCCCAGGGAGGGCTCCTGTTCCCGAGTTAAGCCCACGGAGGGCTCCTGTTTCCCCGTCTCCAGTGTCGGCTCCAGCCCCGGAGCT
>NW_015505730.1:790359-795014 GCF_001515645.1 Sinocyclocheilus grahami
CCAGGGAGGGCTCCTGTTCCCGAGTTAAGCCCGGGGAGGGCTCCTGTTCCCGAGTTAAGCCCGGGGAGGGCTCCTGTTCCCGAGTTAAGCCCGGGGAGGGCTCCTGTTCCCGAGTTAAGCCCGGGGAGGGCTCCTGTTCCCGAGTTAAGCCCGGGGAGGGCTCCTGTTCCCGAGTTAAGCCCGGGGAGGGCTCCTGTTCCCGAGTTAAGCCCGGGGAGGGCTCCTGTTCCCGAGTTAAGCCCACGGAGGGCTCCTGTTTCCCCGTCTCCAGTGTCGGCTCCAGCCCCGGAGCTTGCTCCAGTGTCGGCTCCAGCCCCAAGACTCACTCCAGTGCCAGCTCCTCGAAAGCGCTTTGCTGTGCCTGCTCCTCCATAGCACCCTCCAGTTCTAGCACCCCGTAGCGCTATCCTGATCCACAGTACCGCCCTGGAAGGGTTCATGTCCCTGAGTTAGGCCCAGGGTGGGCTCCTGCTCTGTCTGCTCCGCCATGGAGGTCTTCTGCTCTGTTTGCTCTGCCCTGGTGGGCTCCTGTTCCATCTGATCCACCTTGGTGCCCTGCTCTGCCGACTTTGCCTCAGTTCCCAGTCTCTCCATTTCCAAATGGACCTGGCCCACCTCCCCCTGTTCCGCCTCCGCGCCACCACCCTCCTGGATGGTATTGTGTTGGGAGCGTCTGGAAAGCCGCTCCTTGAGGGGGGGCTCTGTCACAAATCCGGTCCGTGGCCTTCCGGCCGATTACCAGTAGGGATCACTCTACCATTACATTGACTCTCACACTACACAGACTATTACATGTCACTCCGGACTACAGTTCCCCTCATCCATTGCACTTACACAGCTGAATTTACTGATCACACAGCCTTCACTAATTACACGCTCACCTGAGAGCCATTACTCACTCTATTTAACACTCACTCAGTTGCTGTTCAGATCGCAGAGTATTGTCTAGCGTTTTTCACTCCCCTAGTGTTAGCTGCCTTACGGAGCCATTCCATGTTTCCTGTTTTAGTCTCGTGTATTGTTCTGCATTTTCCACTTCGCTAGTGTTGGCTGCCTTACCGAGTCTAGTGTCTTGTTTTTCCTTGTTTTCATCATCTTGCCTTGTCTGTTTCCCCGTGTTCTGATCACTGCCTGTGTACCTGGATTATCCCTCTTGCCTTGCCATCAATATTCCTGTTTGCCATTGTCTGACCTATGCCTGTTTTTGAGCACGTCTCTTGTGAATAAAGCCTTGCAGATGGATCTGCACGCTTCCTGTGTTCCCTCCGTTACAAGAATACACTTTCCATTGTGACATATATGAGAGAATCATTTGGTATGAATCGATTGACAAAAATTAATCAGATTTTCCTTCACTATGTGAAAGAGAGAGTCATTTAGTAAGTCATTTATGTGTAACATGTATAAGTTTAATGTCGTAGAAACCGATGTACTTGAACGAATCAGACTACTTCACTACTCACTGAAAAAAGTAGCAAAGTTTCGAAAAGTGATACTTTCTTAATTTAAAAACAACTGAAAAATACAATACAAAGTTAGTAGCTTTGCTACTTCGCTTAGTTCCTAACATCACAAATCATACTGAGTCTCTTGTCATAAAATGTCTTCATAGGAATATTCAAGCAAGACTGCCTGAAGGCCTATTAAAGAGCATTTCAGTTATAAATAAATCAGAAATTTGGCACTTACAAATAGATCAGCATGAATCAGATCAACTCTATCCACTCGTAAGTGGATTTGTAAGGAAATGTCAGTAAGACAACATTGCAACCAAAGAGAGCTCCTCTAAACATTTCAATCTGCAACTTTCAAACTAACAAAGCTCATCCCCATACAGCCTACCTAAGAAATACCCTGTAAACAACAAAGTGGGACTTTAACAACTACAGCCTGCTCTTAATCCCCACGTCTCAGTCTAATGATACTGGCAAGGGGTAAAAGCTGCCCAGCATGGGAAGGTCTGCGTGAACTCTGACCTGGCATTGCCTGGGCAAAGCGGTCTAGAGTAAGAGCCAGAGTAGGAGGAGAAGGTCGAATCCGGGCCGAGAGAAATCAAGAGCAAGCTTTTCTCCCCAATTGACTGATGGCGTCCTGCCCCTCGTGCACTCGCCTCGCCCACTGTGAAGACTCATTTGCCATGGAGGATAAGCGTAAATCAGGACAGTGAAAAAATAGGAAGCAAACTGGCAGTGGAAGGGAAGCATTTGGCTGTTCAACTCTGAGGAAAAACAATCACATCTATTCATCCCACAACAGGATCCGTCACCACCAAAGCATCACCATTTATCTGATTATTACTGGCTGTACTTTAATAAATAACCAGAAGAAATGCATCTGATGCTTACATGTAGAGATACACAATTCATCAACTGGTTATTAACTAATATTAGTGTTTTTTTTTTTAATGAATTTATCAGTATCAGTATTGGATATGTATCGCCCAGCCAATTCCCAGATCAAACTAGCATCTAATACAGTAATAGAGATAAATATTAGAAAAGATTATTATTATATCAAAGTGTTTTTAATTTAAAGAGAAGTTGTTCCAAACCTCCATGACCTTCTAACTTCTGTGAAACAAAAACATTTTGAAGAAAGTTGGGTAGCAGCCCTGTTCCGCATGTACTGTACATACGGTGTATAACAATTACAATAACTTGGTAATAACTAGGTACTAACTCTGAACCTACCCCTAAACCTAACATTAACACATTTAATTACCTTGCACCTCCCACTACTTTCTTGGGTTAAGTATAATGTAAGTACACTATAAGTACACATACTGTAAAATAAAGTATTTTATTTTTAAAGTATTT
This sequence comes from Sinocyclocheilus grahami, assembly GCF_001515645.1. NCBI lineage: Eukaryota > Metazoa > Chordata > Actinopteri > Cypriniformes > Cyprinidae > Sinocyclocheilus > Sinocyclocheilus grahami. The sequence goes on from NW_015505730.1 coordinate 793,176, forward strand.
TCAACTGAAAGTTGGGGTCCAAACAACATTGGATTCCATTGCCTTCATAGCATGTGTGTTCCAACAGAAATACAGGTTTGAAATGACATGAAGTTGAGTAAATTATAACAGAACTTCCATTTTTGGGTGAACTCTACTTTTAAGAGTGCATGACAGTGCTCTTAACAACTGGCAAGGAAAGAGTCAATGCAAGCAAAGCTGCCTGTTTACAGTAATTCTACTTCAAATGGTCTCAGTACCACTGTATTGTCAATAAGCAGACAGATATCTGCTATTCAGCACACACTCAAGTGTCTTTTAATATGAAAACTTTGTGTGCACACTGTGAAGGCCACTAATGGGATTAGCTCCATCCCCGTCTTGTCAAACTGGATTAATATATTCTGCTGCCTGTGGAGTCTTGATGGCTGTGTATCCTCCTCAAACCTTTGGATAAGACCCTGATTCTGATTTAATCTCTCCAGCACATTAAAAAAATTGGTGAGATTACTCACACTAAAGAGCAATTAGCAAATTCACCTCATTTTGTGCTATAATTAAGAGTGTTTCATCCATTTAGTCACTTTAATCTCTCGTTTATCTTAATTACAGTGTAAACAAAAACAGAAAAAGGATAAATATGTTACATTTAGAGTACATATTTTCAGCAGCAACAACATGTTATATGAATGAGCATAGTAAATAATGCTTTATTTTAACATATTTTAAAATGCAATTTATATCTGAATTTTCGAATTGATTTCTGATTTTGTGCTCAAGAAACAGTTCTTTCTTATTGTTATCAATACTGAAAAGAGTTTTTGTGGAATATTTTGAGGAAACTGTGAGCCCTACCAGAAAGAAAGAAAGAAAGAAAGAAAGAAAGAAAGGAAGGAAAAAGGAAAAATCAAGAGGAAACATCACCAAAAATTTTATTTTTTAATTTTACTATTTTAATTTTATTCATCACATGCAGACTGCAATAAGAGTATATAACTATCAAGTAAATGTTACTGTTCATAGCACAACTAATGGACCTTTTTCACATTTCCGGGTTTCTCAGCAGCGGTAGTAGTCATAGTTGGGTAAACTTGAAGAGCAGTGAATGGGAGAGCACCACAAATATATTTTTTGCATTCCCAGTTGCTCAAATAGCAAAAGAAAAACTCCACGATAGTGTTTTCATGACTTTCAATAAAAGGAAAAAAATTGAGAGAGACTGATAACGGTTGTCAGAAGAGAGAACGATGTCAAATGTACCGTCCCTCCCATAGACGCTGCATTAGAAACACCCTCGCATTAGCGTTAACTGTTTTTTTTTTTGTAATTTGATGCAAAGGTGATATAATACAAAGAATAGTGTTATAAATGTAGACATTTTTTTAAAAATACAAATATGAAAAACTTTTGAGGATTTACGATGCTGATGACCGTTAAACACGTCATCACAGTCTTGTGAATAGGGTCCATTTGAACTGAATACTCTTATGAGAAATATATGACTTTTTGTTCTGAGCACAGTTTGAGACTGTCTGAGAAATCTGAGATTTCTCAGATGAGACACAAGAGTTGACTGCATGGGGGCTTTTTCTTAGAGAAGCAGGAAACTAACACAAAAATGTAATCTCACTCTCTTGGAGAAACAAAGATATTATTAAAGAGATTTGTGATTTTTTTCTTTATTATGAGCACCTGTCTGTCCTTGTCATTCTACAATACAATATCTATTAATCTTAAAACATCTGCAATTCTAACACTTCAAAATGCTGCTAAACTGTTAAAAATCTGCATAAACAATGCATAAATACCACCTTCAACAGGCATCAGCTACTCAACATATATATATATATATATATATAT
>NW_015505730.1:795847-839110 GCF_001515645.1 Sinocyclocheilus grahami
ATGAATTTATCAGTATCAGTATTGGATATGTATCGCCCAGCCAATTCCCAGATCAAACTAGCATCTAATACAGTAATAGAGATAAATATTAGAAAAGATTATTATTATATCAAAGTGTTTTTAATTTAAAGAGAAGTTGTTCCAAACCTCCATGACCTTCTAACTTCTGTGAAACAAAAACACTTTGAAGAAAGTTGGGTAGCAGCCCTGTTCCGCATGTACTGTACATACGGTGTATAACAATTACAATAACTTGGTAATAACTAGGTACTAACTCTGAACCTACCCCTAAACCTAACATTAACACATTTAATTACCTTGCACCTCCCACTACTTTCTTGGGTTAAGTATAATGTAAGTACACTATAAGTACACATACTGTAAAATAAAGTATTTTATTTTTAAAGTATTTTCAACTGAAAGTTGGGGTCCAAACAACATTGGATTCCATTGCCTTCATAGCATGTGTGTTCCAACAGAAATACAGGTTTGAAATGACATGAAGTTGAGTAAATTATAACAGAACTTCCATTTTTGGGTGAACTCTACTTTTAAGAGTGCATGACAGTGCTCTTAACAACTGGCAAGGAAAGAGTCAATGCAAGCAAAGCTGCCTGTTTACAGTAATTCTACTTCAAATGGTCTCAGTACCACTGTATTGTCAATAAGCAGACAGATATCTGCTATTCAGCACACACTCAAGTGTCTTTTAATATGAAAACTTTGTGTGCACACTGTGAAGGCCACTAATGGGATTAGCTCCATCCCCGTCTTGTCAAACTGGATTAATATATTCTGCTGCCTGTGGAGTCTTGATGGCTGTGTATCCTCCTTAAACCTTTGGATAAGACCCTGATTCTGATTTAATCTCTCCAGCACATTAAAAAAATTGGTGAGATTACTCACACTAAAGAGCAATTAGCAAATTCACCTCATTTTGTGCTATAATTAAGAGTGTTTCATCCATTTAGTCACTTTAATCTCTCGTTTATCTTAATTACAGTGTAAACAAAAACAGAAAAAGGATAAATATGTTACATTTAGAGTACATATTTTCAGCAGCAACAACATGTTATATGAATGAGCATAGTAAATAATGCTTTATTTTAACATATTTTAAAATGCAATTTATATCTGAATTTTCGAATTGATTTCTGATTTGGTGCTCAAGAAACAGTTCTTTCTTATTGTTATCAATACTGAAAAGAGTTTTTGTGGAATATTTTGTGGAAACTGTGAGCCCTACCAGAAAGAAAGAAAGAAAGAAAGAAAGAAAGAAAGAAAGAAAGAAAGAAAGAAAGGAAGGAAAAAGGAAAAATCAAGAGGAAACATCACCAAAAATTTTACAAAATATTTATATTTAAAAAAAAGTGTTCTTTTGAACTTTTTATTCATCACATGCAGACTGCAATAAGAGTATATAACTATCAAGTAAATGTTACTGTTCATAGCACAACTAATGGACCTTTTTCACATTTCCGGGTTTCTCAGCAGCGGTAGTAGTCATAGTTGGGTAAACTTGAAGAGCAGTGAATGGGAGAGCACCACAAATATATTTTTTGCATTCCCAGTTGCTCAAATAGCAAAAGAAAAACTCCACGATAGTGTTTTCATGACTTTCAATAAAAGGAAAAAAATTGAGAGAGACTGATAACGGTTGTCAGAAGAGAGAACGATGTCAAATGTACCGTCCCTCCCATAGACGCTGCATTAGAAACACCCTCGCATTAGCGTTAACTGTTTTTTTTTTTGTAATTTGATGCAAAGGTGATATAATACAAAGAATAGTGTTATAAATGTAGACATTTTTTTAAAAATACAAATATGAAAAACTTTTGAGGATTTACGATGCTGATGACCGTTAAACACGTCATCACAGTCTTGTGAATAGGGTCCATTTGAACTGAATACTCTTATGAGAAATATATGACTTTTTGTTCTGAGCACAGTTTGAGACTGTCTGAGAAATCTGAGATTTCTCAGATGAGACACAAGAGTTGACTGCATGGGGGCTTTTTCTTAGAGAAGCAGGAAACTAACACAAAAATGTAATCTCACTCTCTTGGAGAAACAAAGATATTATTAAAGAGATTTGTGATTTTTTTCTTTATTATGAGCACCTGTCTGTCCTTGTCATTCTACAATACAATATCTATTAATCTTAAAACATCTGCAATTCTAACACTTCAAAATGCTGCTAAACTGTTAAAAATCTGCATAAACAATGCATAAATACCACCTTCAACAGGCATCAGCTACTCAACATATATATATATATATATATATATATTATTAAAACTTCTGTTTGTGCAAAGCAGAGACATGACTCTAAATGAGATTAAAATATGTAAGTGATATTAAAAAATAACTAACTGAGATTTGACTCCGCTTCAGTCGCTTTTAACATGCACGCCAGAGACTAAACGGTTCAATTACCAGCCCATCAATAATACAGTAGCCTGAACGAGGCTTCGAGGGGGAATGGGATGGGACAGGGGGATGAGTAAGGAATGCAGGGACGCTTTGCGCTCAGAGGCAGAAAGCATGCATTTTGGCAAGAATAGAAAAAGATGTGGGCAGGTGGAAGACAGCTTTGGAATAGGATAGTGGGAAGCAGAAGTCATAAACCGTCTCTGTCGTTGACAGGGGATGTGGGAGTGAATGAAGGAGACAGAACGTAGATGGATGGGGGCGAGGGATGGCATGGGCGTGGATCATGAACTTGCCGTACGGAGAAGTGGAGAGATTGTTTTTTGATGGAGTGGGAGAGTGGATGAGCAAACTGTAGAATGACATGAAGGCATATTGACCAAGACGTACAGATGGATTATGAAGGAGAAGAAGTGTGAAACAAGATGAGAAAAGAGAGCGAGAGAACTATAATCAATGAAATGAGCTCCCAACCTTAAGTCCCCATTGAAGAGATGGCGGATGACCTTGTGATGCCTGTGAACTGCTATGACAGAGATTAACGTGTCCCTGGTCAACAGTGCAATTTATTTTAAAAGTGCCATCAAACCAAGACCAGTTCCTGAGTATCAACCTGTTACATGTTTTTCTTGATTTTATGGAGTGTGTTCTCTAGTGGAAAAGGTCTCACTTCCTCTCATAAATGTTCTTGCTGGGGCAAAAATACACACCAGGAAAATAACCAAAGGACAGATGAATTATAGTCCATATTGTTTTAATTGTTCATGTCTGTGTTTCAAAATTAATGGTCTAAATATAATGTATCTGTACTATTAATGTTTTCTAATAAGTTGATAGTCTACTAAATCTGAACAAATCAGTGTTTTTGAACAAACCTTTTAAACAAATGAACGTTCACTGAAGTCTCTCAACTTTGAAACATGTGACTGCTTCCCTGCCTTTAAAGACTATAAAGTGAGCAAACAGTTTAAATATGGGTTGTGAAGGATCATTTCATTGGTTGGAACAATCAAACGAACACAGCCCTTCACTAAACAAGACTCAGAGAGTCACTGAATGAGAATAAATCTTGTTTGTGAACTAATTGAATGAACTTGTTTGTGAACGATCTGAACGAGGGATCTGTAGGCCATGTTGTTTTTTCAAGATCAAGCACGTGAGTCAATTTTCAGTTGAGTAAATGATTCATTGACATTCACTCATAATACACAAGACTCATTGGCATAATGCCTTAACCTGTAAAATCAAACCTTTTTTTGTAAACAGATTCAAAAGAGTCACTTAGAGGAATCAAAGTCCTCAGCTCTACTCTCCTGGAACATATCCACTCCTTCTACCCTAACAAGTATCTGTTGAATCCAAATTCCAATATATTTACATCATCAATGTAAGTCCAAACGCCAAATGTTTATAGCTGTAAATATATAAGGACTCGGGAGAAGGTACAAGCTTCACTGTTTTATTCATGTTCTTACCTTTCTGGTTTTACTACCAAACCAAATCACATACAGATTGGCACTCACTTCTGTCTGCTGCAAAACAAATGAAAAAGAAACAAATAATGTTGCTTGCAAAAAGCAATTTCAGTGAAAGCAAACAGTAATGAGAAATGCATTATACTCAGGATTCACTACAGCAAATTAGGCCAGATTGCATTTTTACCAACCAAATGAACTGAACTGTGACGTATCAGATCCACACAAAAAGCTGTAAAGTTCAAGTACCCTAAGATACAGCAGGCGTCTTGCATTGCTAGTCAGTATTTCACAATTTCAGCTATTTAAAACAAGTTCATGACCAGAACGCAATGTTCTACAGATGTGTTGTTGGGCCAAAATACATAGAGCCCAACCTGAGAGCGAGAAAGAAACAAATTGTCCGCACGGCTAAAGTCGTGCAGAAGTCGGCTTTGAAGAATGAAAGAGATCTTTCAAATGCTCGGCAATCACAGATGTGCTGTCAAGTAGGGAGGAGGGGGAGGGATAGAGAGAGAGAGAGACAGAGAGAGCGTAAAAATGTCCCTATATGTGCCACTTCACTACACGTGAGAAGGAACTGGCTGAGTGAGAAATTCCCTTTTGTGTCTCAGCTTTTATAATATTTTTTTTCATTACCCTCTTTCTTTGAAGTCTTTGAGATGAGTGGAAGCCTACGTGCCCTGGACAGCGATCATATTAGGCTGTTATCCGTGTTGAGAGGCCTGAAGTAGAGGGGATTGGAAACAGGCACACCAGGGGGACAGGAGTGTTATTTTGTGGGAACTGACACAGCAAGAGCCCTGGCTACGTTCATTCAGATCTGACGGATGTTGGCAATCTCCCAGGATGAAACTTGGCTGTAGCCAGACAAGATGAATAGAACTTGTGCCCAAGATTATCTTCCCCTGACAAATCTAAAGCTAATTTACTTTTTTCCTCTTGTAGGCAGAATTTTTTATTCCTAAGGCAAAGAAATATCCAGTGTTTGTCATAGAGTAAATACCACACTAATTCTCCTCTGTATATTTTCCAAACAATGGCACACCTGTGTCTATTGACTTTTGTGGTGTGTAGAAGAAGGTGATTCATATGAGCTATTAATGTAGAACATGTTAAAACTTGTTCCTTAACATCTGGATAATCTTGTTTTAAATAAGCTATTTGACAGTTCAATCGGAAGCACTAAAACAATCCGGATTTCTTTATAATTTCAACGTTAAGATAAACCACTGGTCTTTTATTAGCGTGTTATGAAACAGAACACGACACAAAATTGTGAATTCCAAAAAAGGTGCTTATTGGACACACTTTCATGACCTCATGGAGATGCTTATTAAGAAAATCCCAAAGATTAACGAATGAAGTTACAGAGCAAATAAACCATTTCCACAACTTTTCTCATAGCAAATAACCAACATTATAGTAATAAAAGAAAAGTGCATACAAATAATCAAGAAAAACAGGTTGAACATTCATGTACTGTTAAGATTGACTTCGCTGTTTTTATGTTTGGCGTCTCAGAGACCCTAAGAATGCATGTGTACACATAAGCATAATTATTTATTAAAAGTATTGATTTTGAATTAAAGACTTATTTTTCCTCAAAATAATAATAATAATAATTTCCACCCCCAAAAATGTTTTTTGGACCGAATCAAAACCCAGTAGGCAGATATTGCTTACATTTTTAACCCTCTGCTGTACCACAAAGTTGACATGCACTTATTTAGAAATGTAACATTCTTTCTATTCGAGGGAAATTTGGGATCAAAATCAGTAGTATATCTATACACAGAAGTGTTTAAAAAATAATTACATTTATTCAATTATTTACATACAGAAAGTGGTCATATTGCAAACATAAGATGTTTGAAGCATGTTAGCAGTTAAAATGTTGTTTTTAATCAATTCTCATAACATTAAAAAAGTCATTAACAATAACAATCTAGCTGATTATAAAATAGATAACAGAACATGAGAGCTAATAAGCCAAAACTTTAATATGAGCGTGAAATAAAAAGTAAAATTAATCTGACATGGACATTAGTCACAGGAAACATGCAAGAAAAAAATAAAGTGCAAAAATATAAAAGGTCACACTTAATATTAAATCCTATATAAGCACTGGATAAAAAGAAAATAATTTTGCAAATCACACACTGCTTCACTGTCCCTCCAAAGGCTTTCTGTAACACACGTGCGGGGGTCGCAGCACGCACTACTACAGTAGTAATTCCCTCTACCGGCATGCTTTTATCTCAAGCTCAGACAAACCCATCACACAGAAGCCTAAATACTCACAGGAATCTGCTTCATTCTTGTCCACTCGTCCTCAAAAAGACAGACGAACCTTCCTCTTCTGCACAGTCTAATCCCACAGGCGTGAAACACACAGAGTGCTCAGGAAATCCAGAGAAACGTCTACCACAGCAGACGCGGGAGAGAAGCCCCGCCACTAGTGCGCAGAACGGTGCGGAGCGAGAGAGGCACTGGGGAGACATATGCTGCCAAAGCCTCTCGCCTGGCAAAGAAGCTCATTAAGCGAGTGACAATCACTCCCACAAAGCCAGATCTGAGCGCTTTTCCCATAGAGTGCAGAAAGAAGGAGCGATACAGAGAGAGAGCGAGAGAGAGAGAATGAAAGAGAGTGAATGAATTCTGGATGGAAGAAGTTGCATTTAAAGCACTCATGCATGGGGAGACTTGACAACGTTTTGTGCCATGGATGTCAAGATCCATGTTTTGCCTTTTGTAACACTGTCATTATGGTTAAATAGTGTTCATCTGAAGTTTATTTGAGTATTGTTTGATATTAAAAAGAAAGAATAAATATACATATTTTGAGAAAGCTATTAGTTAAGTCTTTTACATTTTATGAAGGCAATGTGAGCAGCACTTGCTGGTACAAGAGTAGCCATTATGATGTTATGGTTGATTGTTAGGACGTTGCTATGCAGTCGCTAAGGTGTTCAATAGGGTGTTTAGTTGCTATGTGGTTTCTAGCTTGTACTGGGTGATCAAAAGTGCCTAGCCCCAAGTCTATGATATCCTGGTCTACAGATATGGGTTGGGTCACTGCTTCATTTAAGTGAATTTCACTCATTTTCTCATCGGCCAGGGTAAGTAGAAGATACATTTTTCATATCCCAAACCCTAAGCATGAACAACAGCAACAGTGATGCTATCCTTAGCAAAAACTACAATACACATCCTTTCAGAAAACTATGTATGATCAAATCTGAGAAAAGCAATAGTTTAGTGGTTTTTAGATACTTTTTCACATTTTCTCAAGAAAATGTCACATAATTAGTTACATTAGTTCATGCAAAAATAAAAAATTCTCTCATGCCGTTCAGTCATTTGGTCCATACAATAAAAGTCAAAGTGTCCAAAGTTATTTGGACCACAGTGTTAAACTGTTAAAAAGAATGAAAAGGCCTACTGCTTTAGAACAACAACAGGTTAAGTAAATGATCACAGAATTTTCATGTTTTCGTGAACTACCCCTTTAAATTATAGGTTCACAACCTTAAGGGTCATGACCCCACATGTGGTCGCCAGAGATGCAAAGGGGACTGTGAAAGATTTCTATACACTGCATCCTGCTTTTTGTACATACATATTTTTTCAGCATACTTTTATAGCTATATGATTCAGATTGTGCACTTTCAATTATAATCAGTAAGAAAAATGAAAATGGATTAAATAACTGAAATGAAACTGAAAAATCACTTTTGAATTATATCATAGATAGCAATAAGATGTTATTCTTAATATAATTTGCAGCCTGTGAGATCATAACATATACACATTAGCTTCTGCATTAGGGGGATGCAAGAATTTTGAATCTTAAAAATGGATCAGCATGGACCAAATAATGATGATAACCTCTGTCTCAAATCCACTTGATTGACATAAGCCAGTGAACAGCAACAGTTCATTTGTACCTCACAAATAGGACTGGATCTCTGGGGATCATGTGATTTGCCGACAGAGCAAATAGCACAGGGCAGGACATGGTCACACAATCTAAACACAAAAGCCCCACCCTATCCTGCAGAGCTGAGGTGGAACAGGCTCGCCGTGATGTGTGATGTGGAATTGGGTGAATGGGTGTGGGGAGAGCTTGAAATCAGAAAGGCTTGACATGTTTGCTTCAATTATGCTGATGTAGGTGCTGCTGACGTGTGTGTCAAATGGAAGAGTGCCCATATAGGTAAAGGTATAATTAGTCTTTCAGTTTTCCAGGAAATGATGCTCTCCATGTGTCAAGTGCTCTCCGTGTGAGGTGAGATCACACAATGTGCCATCAATTACAGGAAACATCATTAAACTTACAGGCGCCATAAACATTCCTAATTAAAATTAAATTAAAATGGATTCTTTCATGTTCTCGCTGTTTAAATGTACCATTAATTTCATTATCTGTGACTCTTACTCACTACAGGGCACAAGATCATCTGACATGCATATTTCAAAAGGTTTTTTACATATTTTTCCATGCAAGATTCTTATTCAGTGTCTGACAGATGTTTTGATCCGCTTCTGATTAGGATAATTAATTACTGAAGTGTGTTTTCGTTAAGCCAAAACCATTTCCCCTTTCCTATTTAACATGCTCAGAATGACAATTGAATAACTAAGGAATTATTACTTAGGGTTTTAGAAAGTAAAAATCATAAATTTATCTTTTTTAATGGTATGCGAATTTTGGTACAGCTAGTATTACTTAGTACTTAGTATTACAACATATATTTTAAATAATCATGGTCAACTGTGAAATGCCATTGTGAAAAACTGCATTACCCATGATTCTGCAAACATCTCTACCAATAGATTGCAACTGTCCGGTTCCTGTTCTCCTTAGGGACATTGAGTTTGACAATATAATTGACAATAACAAAACCTAAAAGACAGATCTGCACCGAAGTTTTCATTCTACTTTTTTGTTGAAGCCATCTGTTTTCATTATTTTAACTTATTTTTTAAATAACTGTGTTTAACAGTGGAATTAGTGGTAAAAACTGCATTACCCATGATGCTATAGAGCTAATTCCACCAATAAGAAAATCCGGCCAGCAAATCACACCAAAAGAGCTTGCAAGGAACACTTCTTTGCTTCAAATCAAAGTTTAGAATATTGTGATTCACCTCATAGCTGGTTGGTTTGGTTCATGGCTTATAACTCTTTAATGAGAACTTTTTTTAAATCCCTACAAGAAAAAAAAATGGGAAAGATGCTTTCAGAATCAAGGTTGCAGAAAAAGTGGTCGGGTACTATTGTTAAGGTGTTTGAAGTAGTTTTATTATGTTGCTATGTGGTTGCTGTGGTGTTATGAAGGTTGTTAGAGTGTTCAGAGTGGCTGCCAATCATCAAAATTATCATTCAAACAATCACAGCACAAACAAGGAAGAGATAAATACTAAGTACTGAGTTAAATGAGTTAGATACTAAGTAGGCTCAATACCAGTAATGTTTGCTTTAATAAGCACAGCGAACAAATATAACATCTATTATTTATGCTAAGCTGTTCTGCAAAGAGCCCATTCATCCAAACTTGGGTGATAAGAAAGACGGCTGATGAACTTCATAGGAATACTTCTTCCTGAAAGCAACAGGGTTAGAATAGAGTGGCGGGAGGGAGTATAGAGAGCGAATGGGAGGGCGAGCTGCCAGTTCCACCAAGCGTAGTCTTCACACAACCAGGCCGAACAAACCTGACACTGTTTTGGGCGCTGCCTAGGGGATCACATCCATTCTTTCTTTTTATTTTCCTCTGCTCCTTGATTTCATTCACTGTTCACAGTCAGAAACCTCTCTCACTTTTCCGATTTGGAGGATTCGGTTGAGGTTGTTTGATCTGTCATTATCATGTTCTACACCCACTTATGTTGTTTGTTTTCTTGCTTGGTAATTGAATAAACTATATATGACTGAATAACCTCACTTATGAAAAGGAGTCAAACAAAAACAACATTGTGTGCTTCGGTTAACATGTCTGTACTAGGAGTAAAAATGAATATTTAAAAATGCTTTCACTTGATACAAGACCATTTAGAAGCAAATATGATTACGTAGCATAATGGTCATACAATACCGTTAGTGCACATCGACATACTTAGGCAAACACAAAATGTCTTTTAAATTTGTCTACTAGGGCTGCTGCTGCTGCATTTGCTGATATATAGCCTATATGAAATTTGGCCCACAAATTCATATGACGTTTTCATTCATGATACAGGAATGAGAGAATGGTCATTGTAAATGTCAACCTCCAAAAAGCACATAAAAGTAGCCCACATGATCGTGTGTGCTATTCCAAGTTTGAATGTTTAAAATGAACAAGAACTAGGAAGTGTCATGTGTCCCCTCAATATACAATATATTCTGCTGCAATATATGAAATTAAGTATCAAATGTGTTATTTTAAATGATTTGCTGGCCATATCCTGTTCAAAAAACCAGCATGTGCTGGTTAGGTATGTTTTGAAGCATGGCTGCTGGTTTGAGCTGGTTTAAGCTAGTCCTTAGCTGGTCATGAGCTGGTTTAAGCTGGTTCTTAGCTGGTCATGTGCTGGTCCTAAGCAACTAGCTCCTGCTCAGGACCAGCTTAAGACCAGCACATGACAAGCTTAAACCATCTCATGACCAGCTTAAACCAGCTCAAACCAGCACCCATGCTTCAAAACATACCTAACCAGCATATGCTGGATTTTTCAACAGGGTATAAAGATAGCGTTGTCTATGTGTCTGTGTGTGTCTCTGTGTGTGTGTGTGTGTGTGCTGGTATATATATAAGGTTTATGAGGACACAAATGTGTATAATGACATGGGTACTACAATGTAAACATGTAAACATACATGGTTTATGAGGACACTTCCTGTGTCCCTGTAAAACAAAAGGCTTAAAAAAAAACATACAAAACAGTGTTTTATGAAATTCAAAAATTGCCAGTAGTTTTCTGTAAGGGGTGTAGGTTTAGGTGTAGGATTGGTGTAGGGCGATAGAAAATACAGTTTGTATAGTATAAAAAACATTACGCCTACGGAGGGTCCCCATAAACCACAAATGCAAGTATGAGTGTGTGTGTGTGTGTGTGTGTAGCTGACTCCACTGTGATGTGTCTCTCTATCACACACACGCGCGCGCACACACGCGCACGCACGCACACACACACACACACACACACCCGATGCGCAAAACCCCGCCTCTCTCTCTCGCGCGCTCTCTCTCTCTCTCTCCCACTCTCTCTCTCGCGCTCTCTCTCTCGCGCTCTCTCTCTCGCACTCTCTCTCGCACTCTCTCTCGCTCGCTCGCTCGCACACACACACGATGCGCAAAACTCCGCATTTGAACAGTCAATAGCAAATACTTAAACTAATAACAAAACAGTAGCTGATTCAGAAGCACCAGATTGTCATAGCAAAGTCAGAATTACCTCCTCTCCTAGGTTCACGAAACGGTCGTCCATAAAATGCATTGCTGTTCTGTTGTAAGTAATCTTAAAGATTCCTAAATGCATCTACTTTCGGAAGGCCAAATAAAGTGCTTTTGCTTTCACCTAGAGAAACACAGCGTCTCCCTGACATGGCTGCTTCAACACTAACCGCGGTTACTGAAACCACGCCTTCTTTCTTTGCGTGCACATTTGGGCGGCATTATGCTAATATTTCCACATAGTGACCTAGATATGTGGGGGCGTGTTAGAACGAGTCGTTTTAATGGGGGCGTGGCAGAGTCAACTTTGATAAAGAATATCTCTTTGGTTTTGAGACTTTAGTCTTTGCAACTTCAGGGATCTTATCTATGCACAATCAGCTTGTAACACTCCAAAGAGAAAAAAATTATTATTATTTATGAAATAATTATTAATAAATAATTATTGTATAAATAATTATGATAATTATTGTTTAATCTATTTTAACACAATTCGAGAACTATTATAACATTTCAAATAACTAAAATAAATAAAATGTGTTTTTGCATAATTCTTGATGAGTTTGATTGACAGCAGTGTTAGCCAGTTGTTATCCAGGCTGGTTTGTGCATGTCGCGCATGTAAATTTGTGCGTGTTCACCCATTCAGTTGGACTGTAATTTGGCAGCTGTGTTAGAAAATGTTAGAAAAACAGCAGCAATGCATAATTCTGTAAAAGAAAACTTTTAAAAAACTCGCACTGACGAGGGAGAGAGCCCGTCCATCAGCCCGCAAGTAACGGTAAGACTTTTCAGTTCCACGTGTGAACCGGCTCATTCTGTGAAGCCGGGAACACTACTGTCAGGTCGATTATGAAAGTTATTTTAGCTCAGTCAGTGTTTTCAGTCGGTGTTCAAAGTTGTTTGGTATGCGGTGTCTAAAGAATTTAAGACCAGCTGTTGCCAGTCTTCCTCACAAAGATTAGCCTATTTTTATTTATTTATTTATTTAAAATACATTTTGTGACTGACACGGCGATTAACTGCACCTGTTTCCTAATTTGTAGGCATTTTCAATTAACATAGGCCTGTAACATTCTTCTTATTAGCCTATTAGGCCTATTATTATTATTAAGTTACTTTTATTATTAAATTAATATTACAATTGATTTGCACCGCAATCATTTCATAGTGCATCACCGCACAGGCCTAACTGATTAGATAAGATTAGGCTCTCTTAGATCTTACTCCTCATTGAAAATGTTTTTAAAAAGGTCTTATTTTTAAAACAGGTTTATTACACAATGAATTATAGCCCTATAATTCAAATTATTAACACTGCAATCATCAATGAAAAAGTTTTATTTCAAGCACCTTTTTATTTTTTTCCCACTAGCCTATGTTCGGGCCACAAGATAAATATTAATGGAGTACATTAAAACATTTAGCTATATAGGCTACCATTATCAGCATATGAAGTAGATTAGTCTCTCGTCGTCTCTGAGAGAATATGCGCCGTTAATGCAGTGTCAGATGCCGTCAGTTTTTACTTTCATTTTCTAGTGAATTGACTGAGATTAAGAGGTTCCATTGTCTCGTCTTCCTGGTTTAAAACAAATATTTACAATATTGCGACGTATCCAGCCCCCAACCCACCGACCCTTGAATTTGCGGTTGGGGGCCATGGATTTGCGCTACTCCACTGGACTCCGTCCATTAGTTAGCCTAGTGTCCGCTCACTTTTGCCCAGGCCCGCCCAAAAATACAATTCTGCCTACGCCACTGAACCAGTGTCTGTTCAAATGAATCAACTCAATGATTCAATTGCATCATCAAATTAAAATGTAACTGAAGTGGCTTTTGTCATCTATTAGTGTAGAAAACATTCTTGATTTTTACTCTCCCTATATACAGTAATATATAGTAACATGCATATGTCCAACAATATGTCCAAACCTTGTCTGAGGATAGTCCGTTTAACATTTTCCGATAACCTTAACTGTATAGACAGGCAGGGGAAAATGCACAACCTGCAAAAACCACAAAACAGTGAAGGGCACAGAAGAGTGAAGTACAGGTGCATTCCTCTATAGGAAATAACCCCCCTGTAACCTTCAGGCAATGCTGACAACCTACACAATGAGCTCACCTGGGCCCTGATCAATGCCCTCCAGCATGTCAAGATGATATATGCACCAGCATTTAGAGTGTGTCTCAGAGCTGGTGATATAGGCTGAGGTATAAAGACCGCTGTACGGCATGTGCTAGGTCAGGGGCAGGACGAACCCAGCTCACCAGACCGAATAAGGACGGTCTCCTGCTGACTGAACGCTAATCCAGCGTGCAATGATTACTGAACTGAAGTCTTTCCAGACCTACAGAACCGCCAAATTACACTACTTTTATCATCTAAACAAACAGTAATTACACATATTCACTGCTTTTGATAATGGTTTATGTCATGACATGTTGTGCAACAGATATATTTAACCTTCTGGGGTCTGAGGGGGTTTTTGGGTCCTGGAGAAGTTTGACATGCCCTGACATTTGTGCTTTTTTCAGTTTCTTACATCTTACATACAGTTTGATTCAGTTCAAGTCTGATTCAGCTCAAACTGTGCAACGATAATATGTGACCAGCATGTATGTACAAGTTTTAATTTTTGAGAAAATGAGATTTATGCACGGTTATTGAAAAAGTATTTAAGTTGCTAAAATACGGCCTTCAAATGTTTTTTTTTTCAGTTTAATTAAACATTTTTATTGTTAAATTTAAATAATTAAATATAATGTAATTTAATAGTGCAATTAATAATTTTAGATAACAATGATTAATATATTGACTTTTAATGCCACTTTCTGTATCATTTACTCATCGCAGTAATCTAATGCCTTTGCATAATCTTCACATAACATTTTACATATTTTCATGCACTTCCTGTTTTCAATGTTTCCCTGATCTATTTTAATCTATTTTAATTTTCAAGCTAGTCTTTAGAGTAAAACAGCTGCTGATGAAAAGGAAAGTTAGCATGAATTAGCTTGTTTGACATGCTCTAGTTACCATTGATCGTGTTACAGAAATCAAACAACAATAATCAATGGCCTCCTGTGGAGTGGTAGAAAATGCTATTTTTAAGTATTTATTTTAAGTAAGGTCAATTTACTCAAATCATTTCTCAGGTTGATTCGCTCCAGAGCCCCAGAAGTTCATTTGGTTTGCCGCCAAGAACCTTGTTTTGAACTCTTTCAAACATGTCATAATTACCGTTTATCTGATGTGTAGTGCTCCGTGAACTCTAACACCATATGCCATTCTAATAAAATACCCATTGTCTTGATTGCCTGTTTATATGCAATTCCCCATTATCCTTGACACTTTGATAGCATCTAAATTGTTTCCAGACACAAGTTTATAGAAGCAGCAACTTACAGGACATGATTTACTGTAGGCATTCATTATACAATCTACAAGTGTGCCGAGACGAAAATATAGCATGTTCGACACAGCTGTTGAGAAGGCCATCAACTCAAAGCCATGTTCCTCTTCAAAATGGAATTAACAAAGCTAAGTGTGTTTAAGTGCTCAGTGAGGTTTGGGTGAGGCTTAGTGTGCCATATGGTTAGCATAACTCAACCTGAGAGAGAGAGGTTGAGAGAGCTCACACTCTTTCTGGCCGCCTTATTCACAGATGGCACTCTCTGCAATCACTGGCATCAGTGAGCATGTGATCATTCTTCCTGATTAGCCGCCCCACCAAAGATCTTGTGCAAACATACGTCAATTGAACAAACGTCTTTCGCTGAGATATCCTGGTTGGGGTGTCAAAACAGCCAAGTTAACTTGTCAAATTGTCTTGAATTTAGATTTAAATGTTTATGTTTTGCAAGCTTCATACCGGATAGTGGCTCAAAAACTAAAGACTGTAAAAAAAAAAGATTTTTCAAAGGTGTAAATAAAACAAACTATTGGAGTATTTTATACAAGAAAATACTATTTTAATTTCTACTTCAAAATTTCATGTTTAATTCAATGTGTTATAGTTTCTTTGTAATTATTTATTAAATTTAATTTTTGAGTGAAAATTGCATGTGAATTATTTTATTATTATTATTATGTGTTTGTGTTTGTGTAGTTGGGGATAAACAATACAGGTACTACAGGTCCGATATTAATGATTTTTTAATGTATCGGTGTTCAGTATTGTGTATATATGAGCTAATATTGGGAATTTAACTGATTAACATTGCTGTCATCTACACTGTGAAAAATTAAATAAAACAGATTATTTGAGTAAACTGGCACTCAAAATTATAATGTTGCAATGACTAAATTTACTTAGTAGTAGGGTTGCAAAGGGGTGGAAAATTTCCGGATATTTTCCAAAAATCCAAGGAATATTCCAAACAATCCTGGAAAGTTTCCAAAATTCCTGGAATGTTTCCAAAATTTACTGGAAAATTTCCACCTTTTTGCAGCCATACTTAGTAGCGTTTAAAAATTATTATTTTATTTTTAAAGTGTTTCATTTTTAGTTTTTAAACATCAGCCATTTAACGGTAGTTGGCCATAAAATCTAAATAAATATTAGCTTAATATAATAAACCAGAATTTTAATATATATTAACACTTTCTTACAAAGCACTTTTAAACGTAAAGGAGAAAAAAATGGTCAGTAGTGTCCTCTTTGATAGGCGGCTCCTCTGTGGCTCTCTTTATTGTCCCAAGTCTCTCATCTAGTTGACAAGTCGGGGTCTTCCTGAAACCCATTTTAATCATGTTACCCCAGAAATCAATAAACTATTTCCCCCTGGGTCAACCTCAACAATGAAGAGGGTCTGCCATCCTGAAGTACTCTGAATGTGTGCACAAGTCGTCTGAGTGCAATACAAACACAAAGCTGCGAAGACAAATTCATTAAAATAACCACCATGTCTCTTCTAAACGAATGGGTGTACATGGCAACCTATCCCCGCCTGTGCATGTACAAAATGCTTCAAGGGCTGGTTTTCAAGTTTCCTACAAGAAAAAAGAAGAAGCTGGTCGATAGTAATTTAATGGCATGATTCTGCAGGCCAAGTGCTTCACTGACTATCATTACAGAAAAATTCTATCATAAAGCACTCCAGGTGGAATCCATAGCACTCCTACAGACACCTCAGTTCCTGTTAAATCAGATTCACAAGTGAGATGCGTGTTTCTGGGAGGCCTCCATATCAATCCTTCTCTTCCTCTTCCCATAATAAGATAAAACACAGCGGTTAGTAAGCCCATGATAAGGCAAAGCATCTAGCAAATGCCTTTTAAGGAGAGGGTAAGCAGCGGTCTGTCTTTGGAGGCCGGGAGGTTGAGGTAGGGGAATGGAAGGGCATGTTGTAATACTGCTCTAATCCTGCGGCGGATAATGTATCAAGGATCAGATTCGCATGAGCAAGTTTCTCCTGATGAGGTGGAGGTCTCCACACTCAAAAGGAAAGCAAGGTGTTGCATTGACATGCGGGTCACAGTCGTGTATGCCTCTGGAATGCACAAGTGTTCTTCAGTCAGACTACGGAGGAACAGTGTGGAGAAGATGGTAAACTTCCCTCAGAGCATTTTGCTCGTTCGGCCTATAGAGAGAATGCTTTAGAAGATTCAAGATCTTGGAAATGCAGCTGAAATATTACATAAACACCCACTCTTTGTCATGAGAACAGTGTGGGAATCTTAGTAACATTAATAATCTACCCTGTAAAGCCTGACATATGAAATCATTTTTTTTTAACTCATATTTTGTAAACTAATTATATAAATATACTTCAGTTATATTAAAACATATCATATTAAAAATAATTTGTATATATATATAAATGAAAATGAAATGGTAGGATACATACCGTAGGTTATGAACAGGATGAAGGAAACTGCGAATTAAATTAAATTATACAATTCTAATTAAGAATCCTGAGAAAGTGCCGGGAGCAACAATAAAATAATAATTCCAGTACTTCTAAGCCTCGGGTGTAATTTAATGGTGGGAAAGATACAGTCTCGTCTTTCTCA
Source organism: Sinocyclocheilus grahami (assembly GCF_001515645.1). Classification (NCBI taxonomy): domain Eukaryota; kingdom Metazoa; phylum Chordata; class Actinopteri; order Cypriniformes; family Cyprinidae; genus Sinocyclocheilus; species Sinocyclocheilus grahami. The sequence continues at coordinate 813,217 of NW_015505730.1, forward strand.
ACAAGGTGTAATTTTTTTCTTCCCCAAAGCCAATTAACAAATAGCGAATGAAAGAAGCCACAGGCAAAGTTTATAAGATGCTTTAGAAAACTGTATTACTATGCAAATGTACCTACTGACATCCCAAGATTCATTAAACCGATCAATTACTCTGCAAGCAACCGAATCTAAAGCATGCACTTGTGTTTAAGAAAAAATTCACAGGAAACTTAAAAAATGTGAGAGCCACAAAGGTATTTTAATGATGCACTAGTCAAGAAAACAACAAGAATGTGGGGTAAAGTTAAGTGCTTCCTTATGTCATGTTTACATATACAGAGATATTACACTGCATTCATAACCGTCTCTATAACTCAGCACTGCAATTGACATTGAAAATGGAAATGGCTTCTGATCACTGCAGATCATGGTACATGGTATGTGACTGACCCTTTAAGAGAATGTTCTTAGTCTTAGGTACTAGAACATATGAACATATGGTACTAAAATGAATTCCATAATGCTTTAAGACATGTAATCTCCCTCATCTGTAGTAATGTTCCCCTTGATATTCACCCATAATCCAAATCTACATTTGAACATTCATAACAGCCTATATTTTATAGAATTCCCAACATTTCAGACATCCTCAAATGCTTTTGGTAACTGAGCCATCTATGTTTTATCCTGCAGATACATTTGAGAAGTCATGATTGAAAATATAGCAGCACCTGCAGTGCACATCTGGTATTTGTGAACCCCCTGGGTTAAAAGTGCAGGTTTCCTTACAAGCACTATGGGACATGGACATATAACTTTGTAATTGTCCACTTAAGCCATTTCAGAGGATAAAGTATCATGTAGTTTTACGGTCCACATGCTAGGTTCCTCCTACTCCAAAACAAAAAAAATCATTTTGGTTTATTACATGACCCTAAAACAGCCTGAGTGTGAAATTCTACACCTTATCTTCTCCATACTGTGTGATAAAAAAGAGATTGCGTTTTTATGCAGCTTATTCCACAAATCTCAACAGTCTCCTCCACCCTGATGATTTCAAATAATGTAAAGTAATCTCTAAGCTCAACATATGTAAGAGGCTTTAGAGTTTCTCAATGGCGGCCTGCGGGGCATCTCACAGATGACACATGTGCCTGTCTCACTCAAGAACATTGAAAGTTATCTTTCGGCATGCTTGAAAGGAGAGCCATGGCATTTAAGAGCCCAGTGAAAAGAGGGCTTTTATAGAGGCGTCTTTGTCAAACTCATATCAAAGGCTGCGTCTGTAAAGAGCATAGTTTAGCTTTGTGTTTCGCAGGGCATGGGTGGGAGTTTGTTGTGGTGTCGAGATATACCTGTGTACACGCAGAGCTAACTCTATAAAGAGCTATTGGGAAATCTCCAACATGTTACGGCTCTTTAACCAAGACTGTTCCTCACTGCATGATATCATGGTTTAACATCTTTAAAGAACCTTTAAAATAATGTAAGTCTAAAGCACTATTTGGACAGGATTACTTTTCTAAACTAGAATTGTTAACATAGGACATATACGATTTTTCTGTATTTTATATATAATAATCTTACATTTACACATTTCATACACACATAAAATATAATATGCATAAATATTTTCTAACGGATGCTTGAATTAGAATTGTTAACAATAAGTCATCTATGATTTCATATATTATATGCATCTATAACAATGCTATATATATAATATATATTATATATTATTATCACATAAGTATTTGAAATAATATAATGAATTTATGAAATATTAAACAATTATAAAAACATAAAATAGCAATTTTAACAGAAAGCATTAAAACATGCATTTTTCATTGATATTTTTAATATACATGCAATTATTAAAACTGCATGTCATTTTATTCATCAATACACAACTCATAATGAATTTTTTTCTAAAACTTTAAATCACAAGCTTAAACCTGTCTCATAGTGACAATAAATTACCCACTGTATAATTCATGGATATTACCCGCCAAAATGAGGACAATATCACATGGGGTGCTTCAACTGGCATCCCTTCAGAATGTTCTGTCATTGTTCAGCCTAAGGCTATAGCTTTCTGCCAACAGATTGACTTCAACCCATATCCTCTCTTCATTATTAACATGAGACTTCCAGCTCTCGTATACAATGTCATTTGGAGAGCAGATGTTAAAACACTGATAGTCCTAAATATATTACCCTTCTTGATGACGTCAGCATCCTCAACCAAAGTGTGGATTGAATTGAGGAGTGCTGAATGAATTCGATGAACGCCGGTCAGAAGGTTAAAGAGCAAAGAAGGGTTATCTTGGTTGCAATTAGCATGTGCTCTGAATGGACGCTAATGAATGGCATTCTCGAGAGTCTTTGTGTTACTGGTTTAAAGGACATTGTGTCCTTGCAATAAGCCCAAAAAGACACAGGGTTGGTTAATCAGATTTGAAATCTGATCCGAAGACTATATACACTCCCATTTACTAATTCACATTTACTTGATTAGGAAATGAATGATAGCATAGGATGTTACGCCTACATGTCATTAACATGGAACTGACATTTGTGTAAATGGCTTCCTGTGGCAAAACAGTCTATGAATTATGTGCCAAATAACAGAAAAGAAACCGTAAAATATAACTATTTGAAAAAAAGCAGATATACTAAACAACAACCATCTTATAAGTATTAAAATAAAGTTCAGGGTTTAATACAAGTAATAAAAAATATTTTACAGAAAAAATATTGTTCGCCAATTGTCACAGGAAATTCTTTTGACACAACCTTGATTTTGTTAAAACAATCAAAAATCATGTTTACAGTAATGCATGCAGAATGACAGTCATGGGGATACAATGGATAGACATTGCACTAGAATAAACATACGATTTTAAGGGGGCATTATGGGACAAATTTACTGAACAGTTGTGCCACTTGTGTGTATTTCTGCACAAAACAGCCTAGCCACCTACAATTCAGTTTAACCGCACCTTAAATGCATTTAAATTACACTAAGTTGCATATAAAAAGTAATTCTCATTCTTTTTAGTGCAAAACACGCCTCCTTTATGCAAATTAGATTAATTATAGATTGTTCCCAGAACTAAGCACGAATTGCCTGGTGGAACTAAGGCTGTGGAAAATGGGCAGTATGCTGAGTTTTCTTTTAGCGAGACAATTTCTGGTGATCAAGGCGGCTGTAATTTAAATGATTTTCAAATAATGGACAAAAGCATTGTTTCTGAACAAGGATCCAAACACATCATGTGGTCAAGCAGTTTTAGACCATTCAGCCCATATGCATTCACTCATAATCCGAACCATTAATTTAAAACCAATTATTTGATCTTTTTCTGAAATGTTTTCAGCAATATCATGAAGACTTCTTCATGCACACATCCTGCTTTCACAATGTGTCAGGAAATGAAATGATAGCTGGACATTGCTTTGAAAATGGCTCTCTGTGACTTTAAGGGCAGCTATTTGGACTGTACAGCTGAGCAATTATCTACCCAGCATTCTCTAAAGTGCTCATTGTGTACCCTCCAACAAAGACTTCAAAGATGAAAGCCATACACAAAATAAATATAAGAGTGACAGCAACAGAACAGACGTTGCAAGACATGAGTAACATGTTCGTCATTGGAGGAGAACAGAAAAATGCATACTGTTGCAGGCTGTTGATAAAGTCAGCACTCAGCAGTGGTAATGTGTGTGGTGAATTGTTTGCTTGATGTAAGTCTCTTTAAAACCGCCAGACAGTCTAATACTTGGCTAGACACACCCAGCAACCATGTTAAACTTTCTAAGTACTCCATCTTCAAACAATGCAAAATATCCCAAAAATGTATGTTTGCCCTCTTGAGTAAAACGTGGTGTATTGAAAAGAAAAAAATAGGTTAGGTCCCTTGTTGACACAAATTAAAATTCATATATGCTGAAAGAGAAAGCTTTGAGTACTTCAGTTCATTGAATAAAAGACAGAATAACAGAAAGGAAATACCCTGCTTAGAATATTTATGTATTCATATTCTACAACTGACTGGCATGGTTTTTGCGTATGACAGATGAAAGACACATGACACGTGAGCGCACTCCTCCTGAGTGTTTGCCAATGATGTCAGATTTTCATTGTTGTTGTTTCAGAAGAATCATTTCACATAAATGCAGCTTAATGGTACAATGAAAGAGATAGAGCTACAAAGGAAAAAATGTTATGCACATTCTTGTGCAAAATATGATGCTGGCATAGAGAGTACGTAACTAACCTAAATGTATAGTTTTTCATATTTATGAAACAGTTCCTTCAGGTGGTTCACATAAATCAAATTTTGTGAAAACAGGCCTAAATGATTCACTAAAATGAGTCACTGATTGATCTGAGGCCCTACATAGAAGTCTGTGTGAGGTATTACATTGAATTTTAATTAAATAAAACTCATTTTAAAAAGTGAATAAAAATGTACAATATTAAATCTATATAAAAGTAGACTACTCTACTGGCTTAAATATAGCTTTCATAAGTGAATATGCAAAAAGGTTGCAAAATTCATTATATTTAGTTGCATGACTTAAAATCTCAGGGGTACTTCAAGTAAATTTATTGAGATCACAGGAGTTCAGCTGACATAAAAGGTTGGGAAACCCTGATCTAGAGTGTGGTAATGCACACTCATATATTAAAATAATGTAGTCATGTTCTCTGGAGGGCAACCAGTGGCCACAGTCCAATCTTTTATAATATAGGAAATTAGATTTTGCTCTTGCATTTAGCACTTAGAATATCAAGTTATGTAAAAACTTACTAAGCTCATTTCAATGAAGAGCTGGAAGAGGCAAAAGTGAATCTGGGGCAGCAAAAATGAGCAGAGTCAGGCTGTGATGCTAAAGTCACATCTGCCTTTCAATGAAGAGGAAGTCTTGGTTTGAAGAGTCCCAGATAAGGACATAATTACTTTAACTTTCCATTTCGTGACTGAATGTTCTCTCATCAAGCGTGCAAAGCACCTCTCCTGACAAGGTTTTCAAAAGTCAGAGACAATGAACTAAGAGGCTACCTCAGTGTGACTGAGCCACCAGGTAATGTTCAGATCCACACTGAAGTTTCTGTTTCACTTGTTTCACTGTTTCATAAATGATTTTGGTTTCAATCCTTGGAAATATTATTCCAAAACGTGTTCCCCTATATTACTCAAACTACACATTGCCACATTAACAAACAGTAATTCAAGTTAGACAAAGTGTACAGAAGTCAGAGACAACAGATTCAAACAGATTATTAAACATATTATATAGTTTTGAATAAAAATCAGTTCTCAATTCTCAAACCTAAAGCTGATGCAAAAGATGTTGAATGAACCTCAAAGTTACTTGTGATTTTAATAATGAAAAAAATAATAATTACCTCCCAAAAGTCAAATCATAAATGTAATAAATAATAATTGCATCACTTCAAAAAACAACAAAGAGTTACCTTTATCTGCTGTAGCATGAATAAAAGTTCAGCTCTGTCCAAGTGAAGAATGTCACCAGACCTCTCACCGCCACAGGACACCAACAGTCTTGTTTTTACCCTGAAAACACATTCATGTTTACCACAGGACTGAGGCACCACACGCAAGACCCACTGAGGCCATATTGTGACATGGGAACCCCAATAAAAAAAAAGAAAAGATGTTAAGAGCCAGGGGAATTTGCATTTTGGAAGGCGCTGAATGAAAGTATTTGTTCTTCCTGCGCCACAGAGAAAGACTCTGTTAAGTCTAAGATGGTTTATAGATTCTTGCTCATATTCAGAAGTCAGGATTATGAGGATGATAAGTCTGACAATTGATTTACGTTTGCCTCTGTGATACTTTTAAAGTCAGGCAGTAACTCAGGCACTGTGGTTTCCCCCCCCCCTACTTTTCCCCCCTATTAGTTTAGCAGTCAATTACGTTCTCTGGAAGGTTGCTTGACGTGTCCTAGAAACGGGGGCTTTATCTTAAAATTATAAGGGGAAAATCACAAGCGAAAAGGACAAACACTTCCTGGCTGTTTATATGAATGCAAATGTCAGGTCTTTTCATCTTGCCCTTCATAGAAATAGCTTCGAGGTTCACAAGGTGGCAGTATTTTGAAATCCACTTTAATGCTAGTTAAAGCACTTGTTAGTGCAGAAAGCTATGGACATTGTCTTTGACATGTTTATGATAGGTTAGAAGGAATTATGAAAGTTTTACATTTACATTAACACACTTGATTAAGAATCAATAGACAGAACATAAAACATAAAATGTATTTTATGTATAATTTGTATAATTTAAAAAAAATCGACTATTGTACTAACATAATACAATAAAAAAATAACTAACCCTAACTTAAAATAATACTTCATATAATGAAAAAACTTGGTATAGAAACATTTCACAATATTTAATTACTAGTAACTTTCATAATTGATAACAAACAAATGGCAAGCTATACATTGCATTTAACATGACATTTTGAAGTAGAAAAAAATAAGTTTGTATTTTCTTGTAAAACGTACTACAATAATCTTTTTGTTTACAAAAATATTTTTTACAGTGTAGAAACCAGAAAGCAACTACCTATAACCACTTTGCAACACACTAATAAACACTCTGAACACCTTAGCAACCACATAGCAACACACAACACAGTGTTTCAAGGGCGGCCCGCCCCCCTTGAAGGTCAAGTTAATTTTATTTAATTATATTTTCTCTATAGCGCCAGATCACAACAGAAGTCATTTAAAGTTACCTTTCCAATAGAACAGGTCTATACCTTGTTCTTTTGTTAAACAAACTAAATAGCCTTATGTTATTTATCTTATTCACACGATGGTATGTCATTTCGGTCTCTACGTTATGGTCGCGCTCTCTGTATCACGCACAGTGGAGTTCCGCCCGATGCGCGCGCGCGAAAAGGCACAGGCAGAAAGTCACACATGATGTCATTTCCATGCTGATGAATATACTCATCCACTCAGATGACATGGTACACTTCCCCATTATATTCCACTTTCACACCGAATAAAACGTGCCCCACCACAGTGTAGTTTTTAATGGATTTGATCGCGATGTCTTTTAGAAGCTCTGAAAGAGACAAGGCCAACATCCCATCTGACTGCTGTTGGCACTAATGATGGTTGCTATTGACCTGGGATGCAAACCCATGCTGTGTAACACAGTGGGACAGTTTGTTCAGTTGAGCGGCACGTCACGCCCTATATCGCCTACAGCTTTCATCCGGCAACACTCAAAAGTTCAAGTCAGCAAATCTGCTTTGTTGTTTTACCCCAAAAACATGCATAATGTATGTCATACTCTAGTAGCCAAAGTGATAATGGAATGAAAGGTTAGAAGATCCACCTGAATTTACATTTGTGAGGATGCTTTGATTCGCATCATGATCTCAGATCTAAAATGAGGTTAGTGGGAGAGATACAAATGATTGGTTGCAGACTAGTTATTGACTCATCTAAAAAAGTATGAGAGGAGCCACGTGATTCTGTAAATGGTCCATCTTTTACTGCTGACAGGGTAGGGCCCATGCCCTTTAGATAAGAAGATTACAGAGTGATACAGAGGTCTAGCAGATTTTATTGTGCCAGAGCTGAGCCATTTAAAGGATAGACGGAAACTCTCTCTTTGGAGGATGCTGCATTCAGGTTTTAATATCTCTCAAACCCAGCTGTTCACCCATCAAATGTGACAGGTGTATGAAATAAAAGAAAATAGGGATTTACCCTTAAGGTGACATCTTTTTCGACCACAGTTTGTTCTGTTTTAGTCAGCATGTTGGTAAAGTACAGCATGGCCAAATCCTTGTTGCATTTTAAAAATATATTTTATCAAAAAATGGTCTCATACTGTTATAAAACTATCTATCTATCTATCTATCTGGAATGTACTTTTCCATTGTTTGCCATCACCACATGTGCACTTTACTTAACAAATCAAAAGTTTCCTCAAATAAACAGTTTCAAACAGTTTTCACTACTGAACCTGAAAGGGTTTTAAAGGAACAGTGTCAATCTAGGCAATGATATACAGCTTATCGATTACAAGCCAACGGAATGTGTGCAAGTGGAACTGTTCACTTGAACTCTGTAGTGTCCCTTATCTAAGCATTTGATGAGGAATCCATGGTCTGATCGAAGTGGGCCGAAATAAAGAGTTACTCCAATACTTCTAATGCTAAGCAAGAGATCCATATGAGCACATTTAATTTGTTTAAGAGTCTGCCTCAGTTTGAAATACACTCTCAATATCTGACACACTCTGTGCACTATAGCTGCTTGATTCGATCAGCCGTACCGGACAGCAGCGGCTCAACTAGGAGTAACAATCAATGGCATTGCTAAGCACGGGACAGGCAAAAGCTCCCTCATGGCTTCTGGAGCTGCAAGTGTTAAATCAAACTCTCATTGATTGTGTGGGGTTCAATTGGATGGGGGAGGGTAGAGGTTTGTGGTCATATAAAACCAATACAAACTTTGGTAGGATCTTTGAGACTACGGTTTGTAGGTAAATGGAGTTGATTAATGTGTATTGTCATCTTATTGCACTGACTCCGTTTTTCCATTTTCAGCATAATAAATGCACATATCATTGTTGTATCTACATGTTAATACCATTTGTGGGCATCCAGGATCTTTAATTCTGAACTGTTGTCAGCACTGACTATGAGACGATGGAAGAATGTTTCAATGAGTAATTAGGAGTCTGGGGGAAAAACGAGTCTAGGAGTCTCTCAAAAGCGCCCTTCCCCCCAATCAAACACAGCCTACATTGGCCACCCCTCCTCCCTTGTCCAAACGCGTAATATTTCGAACAGTAAACAAAACCATCCCCTCTCCCCACCCTAAATGAAGATAAATGAAGACTAAAACCCCTATTAGATGGCTGATGGGTGGTAGGGTTGAAAAGAAAGGGCAAAAAACTGCTGCAGTAGGATGGCATGCTTCCTTCTTGTGGTTGTTCCTGGATACCACCAAGCGCTAGCGGGAAAGAGCATCCCATAGCCGATAATTCATAGTGCTATAGTCTCCTCGGTCTCAAATGAGCCAGATAAAACTGCAGCACTTGCAGAAAGGACGCATTATGGTCTCTGGGCCTTTGGTGGTGTTTTAATGATGATGGCTGTAGAGTTTCTACTTCGTGGTAGCCCTGGGATTGCATCCCCCCACTCCTGGCGAGCAAGGTTGCTGATTGTGCTGCCTGTCTTAATTCAAGCTTTAAGCATGCAGTGAAACAGGAAACTGTCCCTGAATGTCTGTGATGATGCACGCATTGGGCGCGTTCTCGCTGCCTGTCTTTTTCGTCTTTGCGTGTTCAGCTAGTATTGATTGGCTTCTAGTTTTTGTGCCACATGAGACAGATTTCATGCCTCTGGTCACTGGTGCACTTCACATGATTAAGTATTCTTTTCATTTTGTGAAAGAGAATTGATCAGACCAGTTAATTGTTCAATCGTTCAATGTTTAACCAATTAGCTGACACATAAAGATCTACTGAATATGGCTTTTTTTTTTGTAATGACAATGGGCAGAAAAAAAATCATTCTGAAGATCAAGATGAGTCACTATATGAAACAGGGTCCATTTGATCGGGTGAATCTTTAAATACAATTGTGTAATATTGTAACATTAGCAAATGGCAGTGTTAATAAATTACACAGTGCCATGTGAAGCTAATGTAATAATTCAATTTTTTTTTAATTATATTATATATACAGTATGATGGTTTTATATATCACACACATATATATCATATATCAGTGGCGTTCCATCCATATAAGCTGCGAATGCTCCGCATACCCAGGCCATTTGAGAGAATAAGTTCACGGGATAATTCATATAGGCTAAACATGATTATAAATTGATCCCTTGTCATTTGAAATGTAACTTAAAGCTTAAAGAGTTAGGAATAAGTACGTACAATGATTTATTTGCCAAACAGCAGTAATTTTCTTTAAATCTACCAGTTGCGGTTGCTTCCGGGCGAGTGAATTCTCTGCAGCTTTCTCGTCTCCGCTCTATTGCTATGGCTCGTCAGGATTATATCGCATTCTCAGTGATTTGCTGGTCTGCGGCAGATTTAATGCGCGAGGTAAGCTGTCGGCATAGCACTCGCCCAAGCGGAAAAATACTGTAACTGTATATTTTTTGTTTTCTCAAGCAAAGATAATTTTAAAAGTCCACTGAAAACATATCATCTTGCATTTTTGGTCATAGACAACGTATGTTGAAGATATAGATTATTGCCTAAGCGGTAAATTAAAAAAAGTCACCGCTCGCCACTGATATATATATATATATACAGTATATATATATATATATATATATATATATATATATATATATCACAAAAAGATAATATAGATAAATTATATATATATATATATATATATCACAAAAAGATCAAATAGATAAATAAGAATACAGATAGAGGGAAAAATAAAGCCTAAAAAAATTATTTCATTTCCACATATTTATCAAGGTGATCAAAATGTAAATATTGGCTCAAGGCCTTAAGATTAAAAAATATATAGAAATATTAAATATACTAAAGAAAATAAAGAAATTATATTTTTAGAACGACTCAAGTACTGCCATTGTGTTGTGAACATCTGTTCTCAGAATTAGTAATTTTCCCCATTTTCCCTAAAGATATGATTGTTTTTCCAAAATCACGCAGGATCTTGCCAGCTGCATTCTCAAATTCCATTTCCTTTACAGATCCTTTAATACATGTCTATATAAAATAATACAAGGAGGAGGAGTTTCATTTCAGGCAGTGTGGAGAGCAATCATCTTGCCAAGCTTGGGACCTTTATGAATTCCCAGCGTATCTCCTCACACCAGCTGTCTTCCATTGATAACGGCAGGTAGACACGGCTCTTTCAAACCGTTCTCATTCCCCCTCACGGTCTGTGCAGGGTGGACAAGACCAAGTGGACAAATATTTACGTTCACTAAATAAAAACATGAAAAAAATCATATCTTGCCCTTTTTGACACACTTCTTTTTTACTTTGTTCTGAACCACAAGCAGATTTGAGACAAATCCATTTGCAATGCCACATCTCATTCAGCTTTAGTACCAAAGAAACTGTGTATGTGATAAAATGTGAAGTGGGGGTTAAAATGGCAACAATCATGCTAGTAATGCATGGAGCGATAACCTTAACACTAAGGTCTTTACACTGATGTGCTGGGTGTCGCTATACTAATCTGCTAAAGCTGTTGTATCCCAAAAACTGTGGTTTCGCTCTGCAAATGGATGATATTTGTGTTCAACGGTCTAGTGAAGGTGAAGTCTGTTGTTAGCATTCACTGCTAGGTTTGGTTAAGCTCACTGTATGTCATCCACACTTCACAGCACAAAAGCAATTTGGTGACGTGACTCCACTGCTAATGCTAAATTACTCACAGCCGTGTACAGCAACAAGGCCATTTTATATTATTTATACTGCAGTCACAAAAGAGGTCATTCTGACTTCCACAGCACATACAATAACTATGTTTAAGTCAATGCATAATGTATCATTATAGAGCACTTTCTACATTATTAATATACTGATAATGTAGTTATGAATAGAATATCATAAACACAATCACATACTCTGTGATTTCACACTTGACAAACAGGTTACTAACCATACCTCAATACTTACTGTGTGCATTTCATTATATATATATATATATATATATATACAAGTTGAAATTTTAATTTAAAAAATGAATAATGCTAAAATCAATATCTTCTTTGAGTGAATTATTCAAATGACCTTTCTGATACACATCTAGAAATGTATTTGTAAATGTGATTCCTTCATGCACGTCTGCTGACTGAATTTTTTTTTAAGTTTCCATATAAATATAGTAATATTATATGCATATTACTGTTTCCATCCAGCCTTTTTATCCAACACTCCCAAAATGACATAGCGTTATATGAATGGAAACCTTGTTATAGTTACGGTTTAAAAAATGGTCAAAATTTACTTTATTAACTTTATCAGCATCTAAAATGATGGTCCTTTCTGGTTATTTATCTTTCTTTCTTTCTTTTTATGTCATATTGCTGCAGTAAAATGGGTTGCAAATGTCAACTAACAATACTTAATGGATTTTGTGGTTGCTAATTTGGCTGCAAATTGGAATACTCAAAATGTTTCAAGAATATTGAAGTTCTTCAGAATGCCTTTGATGGAAAGCAAGTAGAAGTGCATCTATCCCAAATTAGGCTGGTTGAGAAAGTTACTAACAAGACCAACACAGTGTAGCTTCTGTTTGAAGACACAATTCAAATAAAAGGCCACTTGGGTCCAGCAAAGGATGTTCATGTCAAGTGAGAGGAATGCTGAGCACTTGGGAGTGAATGGAGAAGAGCTTGCCCGAGTACCCTTTATAGGGTGGCATAAAAGACTTAGAGGAATGTGAGTTTTAATAGATGAGCTGGTACACCGGAGCTCAAAACCTCTCATGCCACAGGTGGAGGGAGGGGGACATGGGAGCGGGATTGTTTTTCTATCTTTGTCCAAACAAAAAGTGACATTATATATGGTGCCGTTGTATGACGGTAATGAGATTAGATACGGATCAGCGGGAGATGAACATGAGTATGTGCCCTTACTCTACTTATGCCTTCCACTTCCAATCTCTCCTTCTTTATTTCTTTGTTTTTAGTTGGTGACCATTGTGGGTGACTGCATGAGGGCATGTTGATCATAGAAGTCTCAAAAAGAAAATTCTTACATTATTTAATCAACCTATGTCACCCAAATCCATGGACTTACTTTTCTTTGTAGAACACAACAGGTAAGTCTTTCCATGCAATTAAAACGGACTAGACTATTCAAACTTCAAAAAATGATGCAAAAGCTGCAAAAAAATCTTGCTACATTCAATCAAAATCTTCTAACGCCATGAGAGTAAACGTTTTTTGAAAAATAATTTACATCTGCCCTATTTCTCCTATAGGTATGTTCATGAGAGAGGTAGCAATGTCTAATTTGTGAACGAATCATTCTTTGGGTTCTTGAACAAAGTTTTTGAGTTGAGTTCTTGAGTTCCTAAACAAATGATTCATTTCACAAAATGATTCAGTTTGAACAATTCTTTCAGGATACCTGACTAATCTGGTTAGTACTTCTGAATCACTCAATGATCCGATTACAGTGGTTAACAGCTGGAAGGGAAGATTATCAGTGAATAATGATGCAAATTTCAGTCAGTATACCACACATTTATCATATGACTTCAAAAGACCTAAAACTAGCAATTTTTTGAACTAGCAAATTTTATGGAGATTTTGCATCCTTTTTAGAAGCTAAAACAGCAAGTAACATTTAATTAAACATGGAATTTTGAAGTAATAGCAATTAAAAATAATTTTTTGTAGTGCAGAAATTTTTCCTGTTAGGGTTGCATAGAAGAAAGAAAGTCATATGGATTAGAAGCAACATAAGAGTTAATAAAAGATGAAAGAATTATCATTTTTGCTAAAAAAAAAAAAAAATAGCACTAAATTGCCAAAACCGCTTTGAAAATTAAAAGCAGCTCTTATCAACACTATTGACCAATACTTGAATTATGCATTGCATGAATTCTCTCTCATGGTACCAGCCAGATGAAATAGTGTTCCTCTTCTTTCTGCTGTGTGCACGTGTGGAGAACCTCACACGCTAGTTGTTCTATCAAGGGTCCCATGTGACACAGGTTGCCCATAGTAACCGGCTTAGCTGCAGTCAATGGAAAATAATACATTAAAGAGTAGTGAAAACAACTTCAAACACAGCAGTCTTGAAAGATTCAGTTAGTGGATGTAATGAATCAGATACAAACCGCTCGGGGCTGTTATTGCACAGCAGAGCTCAACGTGTCAATCATAGCTGATGGCCTGTGAAAACGTACGCAGGTCTTTTTTTTTATTCTCGACCCCATTTGTATGATGGACAGCCCCGTCGTCCAATTACCACCACACACAGCCAGATCACCACAAGGGTCGCATTTAACAGACCTCGGGTGCAGGAAGAACACCTGCATCGTGCAATTTACCACTGGGTTTGTTGACAGTTCTGGATCTGTGACATTTCTAAACGAGGGGGGTTCGGATAACCTTTGCTGAACATTTGAAACGTACACTATACGACAGGCAGAAATAGGTTTGTAATTATGGAAAAATGAAAAAGAAAAGAAAAACTATTTTGTAAATATATAAATAATAAAAATATAAATCGACGGTTACAATGATGCTTGTCAGTGACACAAAAGACCTTTTTTGATCTGAACAATCTATGCAAATGATGTTGACGAAATGCCTAATGGTTATTGTTATGCTGTCATATGCATTTAGCCCCAACACAAAGCTTCTCTATGCATGTAGACACATGAGCATATAGAAAAAGACTGTGTTGAAAGCTAACATAACCTTTCTCCTGAAACATCGTTAGTGGGAAAGAAGTGTGCAAAACTGCTTTGTTCGTGTCTCTTCTCATCCATGTCAGCCGGTACAATGACTGACAAAGAAGTGAAACCACTTTGGCAGCCATATTTGAGGTGAGTCATATAACAGCAGGTCTCTGAGGGGCTTCGGCGCTGACAGTAACGCATCCACGCTCGCTTTCCCAGCTAGATGCTAATTAGGAGAGCGCAGGTAGACAGCTAAATCTTAGAAGAAAAAGAGAAGATGAATTGCAGAATGGCAAAAAAGGATCAATATGCACTAATTAGGGTTAATTGTGAGATGTTTTGCTTGAAATTCTTTTGTCAAGGACAGACCATAATGAACACCAATTATAGCTCTCTTTTTGTCATTCTCTTGGCCTGAGAGTGATAAAGAACCAGATTAGTATTCTATATGTATCTTAAAATAACCATACAAACTTGGTCTTTCACATTTAAATCTGACTGCTAAGGGGTGTTCACACATATAGCAACTTAAGGTTGAATACATCAGCTGAGTAGCTACTACTAGCCTACTAGTAAACACAACAACAAACAAGAATTGACACTCAGCATGCCGTAGTTTCTTCATTTAAGCAACTTATTTCATTGCCATTGTGTCGGATAACAGTTAAAATATATCCTCATTCTAAAGTAGGAACTGAACTGTTTTTTACCATTTAACATCTCTTGAGCCAAAACAGTCTGAAGTGTCTTGAGATTTTCACCTGCTGCAGAATGTGTAATTTAAATTTAATCAGTGTTTCTGTAGCCTTCAAAGTTTTCACATTTGCAGTACAACATTATGCCATAAGAACACAACCTAGAAGCCATTTCTGCCACATAATTAAGAAAAAAATCATGCTATGGTAAATCATCATTATGACATACTAAGTGATAATTATGAAATAAAAAGTCAAAAATTAATTCATAATTTCAAAATGATTGTACCAAATTTATTACCATTGTTCCCTATGCAATGGAAATGTGCTTCTAAAAACAATACTACATAAAAAAATAAATAAAAAAATTAACTAAACCCGTGTCTACTGCTTCTGCTTACAACATCATTCCGTCTCTATTTGTATCATAAAAAAGCACTACTGCAAAGTTAGCAACTGTACAGTTTATGTAAAACGTGAACATTTTGCATCCGATTCTGCTGTGTACCTGCATGGCTGTAATTATCTAAAACAATTAAGCTGAAATTACCATCATTTATGCTCCGATTTCTGGTACTTTATGTACCTAAATCTGCCATGTAGCAATTGCCACTAATTTCTTCAAATAAAGTCTAAATCAAATGCTATCCCCTCCTGAGTTCTGCAATAATGACATTTACAATCATATAACTGCAGCAGGGTTCAAGCTTTTGAGATGCATATTTACATGCTTTTGTTCAAGTGCATAAAAATATATATTTTAACAGTTTGTGTATTAAAATCAAGCAAGCACCAGTTGAGCAACAGGAATGGGATGTAGGAAACTGAAGCAATAACAGCATTTTTCATCACAATTAACTGCAAGCAAAAGCTTGTTACAAGAAACTGAAGAACCTAGTTTCCTTATTTCCCAAGGTTTCCCAAATTAGCGACCAATCATCCATATGGAAACTAACAGCACATCTGTATTCCCTCTAAATACAAAGATAAATTGAACAAATTGGAATCTGTCTTGAATTTAAGGGATTTCACTGGGACCTGCAGAAGTAATTTTAATGAGGTCACAGGGCTATGGGCTCTCGGCGGGGTCAGTAAGGGACCTGGGGGTTTTGGTCCCAGAAACAGTGTTGAATTATATAGGTTTGGCAGCGTTCTTGTACAACAGTTGCTGTTCCTGCAGGATGTGAACATTGAGATCTTGAATATCGCTGTGCTTCTGGCTCTAAGCACAATTAGGTGCGCACAGTGCCAAGGACAGACACAAAGATTGTCTTGTCCTTCCGCAAACTCTTTGTCAGAGATTAAACGGTGTCCTAACAAGGAGGAACACAGTACATTTCCAGGGAAATGTGTCACATAAAGAATGTCTTTTAAATTCCGATTCTATTCCTGAATTATGAAATTAATTCGAATTGAGGATTCAAACAGGATGTTGAATTGCAATTCAAATTTAAATGTAAAAATTTTGAATTAAAATAAATTATTATAACTGCAATTAATAACTAGAAAAAACAATGTTTTTTTTTTTTTAGAAAAAAGCCTTGTTTGAAAGTTTTTCTTTTCTTTTTTTTTTTTTTTTTTTTAAAAAAAAAAAATGAAAAAGACTTTTTTTGAAATTTTTTTTTTTTTTTTTTTTTTTTTTTTTTTAAGAAAAAAAGATTTAAAAGCTTTCAGATTTTGAATGATTGATTTTGATGAATGTTTATCAGACGTACAGAACAACAGACAGACAGAACGATAGCTAGCTAGCTAGATAGATATCTACAAAATGTTCTGGTTGGTTGGTTAAAAACACAAATTTACATTCAAGATAATGCTTTTATGACTTTATTGGGATGAATTTAGTTTCATCATGTTTTGAAGACTGATGCAAGTTCTTCTCACATCTACAATGAGTGTTTGCCGAATGACTCAAATGTAATTATTTAGATAATTTAACTAGCTAATTCGATTAGCATTGGGTTAAATCCAATTACATTTCCACACAAACTTTGGCCATATGTTGAGATTTGTGCAACACTTCACGTATAAAAGGCTGAATCTAATTACCTTAAGATGCTTTTCTTTGCAACAGTGTCTTTAAGGTTTAAGTGCACATTGAGAGACTGATAGTTACTGATGTTTACTTTGCGAGCCATTTATTATGCCTTCCATGCTTCTTTCTAACCAATGCTCATCAACCCTCTGATGCCCGGCTAATAGCGTTTTACCGCTCTTAGCCAGTAAACATGTTCTCTCTATGCAGGGCACGCACATATATTAGCAGTATGCGCGTTGTGGGTTTATTTTTTTTTTTTTTTTTTGCATTTGCGCATCTCTTTGTAACACATTCAATGTAATGGGTCCCAATGGGGGTGTTATATATGGGTCTCACACACTGTCATTCTGATAGACTTGGTTTCCGAGTTGGATATACTGTATAGAGAGGCTTGTTAAGACCATAGCGCATGCTAAACAAATTGAAGTGGGCATTAGAGAAGGCAGAAATGGCTTCATTCACATGGGGACTGCACCTGCTGGTCTTGTTTTTGTTTATGTGTGCACATATGGAGTTCATACCCATTAGAACTGATTTACAATGTGATGCAAGACAAGCTGAAGTCCTTAGCTCTGGCATGAAGGTTGACCTCAGACAATAACACAAATTAATGACCCACAAGACCTTGCTAAATTATTTAGCTTAGGTTGGATGTCGATTTAAATCCTAGCAGTCATGCTTAAAGGGATAATTCTTTAAAAAATTTACATTTTCATCATTTACACCCTTGTGTTATTCTATACCTTTATGTCTTTCTTTCTTACTTGTGATACAAAAGAAGTTTTATTTTAATGTACATAATAAAAAAAATCTAGAATTAATTAAGGCCCATAAAAATACTTTCATAAATATATACACGCACAAAAAACTTGTGGTGTAGAATTGTGGAATTATTTTTCTTCTTAGAAATTGCTATTAAATTTAACAAATAATTACAAAGACATTGAATTAAATGTGAAAGCGAGAAAAAAACTTTTCTGCTACGACATTATACAACATTTACAATGACACTAGGTGTAAACTTTAACTTTTAGCATGCAACCAGCCCTAGGTTCTCATCTGGTGTCATTATGGGAAAAGAATACTTTACAACATCTCTATTTGTGTTCCACAGAAGAAAAAATACCATACAGGTCTGGAAGAACACGACAGAATTTTAACTTTGGGGTGAACTGTCCATTTCAATTTATAAAGGAGCTTGTTAACGCAAGAGCTAAATGTTTCTTCATTAAAGGTCTTCTTGCAGGTCCTGTGACTGGTACATCCTTGTTTACATAGCGAGAGGGACAAACTGGCGCAAAAGCAAACCTCTGCATGTTTCATATCACGTCTCCGAACACAATGAGCCTTTTCACTGCCATGAACTTTTAGGTCCCCATGGCTGTCACATCTATCCTCCTTCATCCTTTCTTTCTAGCATCCTTTCTTTCCCTCCACTCCATCTTTGCAGTGCCTTTCCAGGCTTGCCCATACCCTGAAACACAACCTCCTTTATGAGAACCCCAGGGACAAAGATGTGGCTATTCCATAAGCGGTCAAAGCCCATTCATCATTTTATTATTTTTTGTCTTTATTTATATAATCCGCTCCCTTCACAGTTTGGGTCTTGCTGATTTGAATAATGGCTCGTATAAATTCCATCAGTGTCACATGCTTTGCGTTTCATATCTCTATCACAGGGAACATTATATTGTAGACATCATGAGCATGCTATATTTCACACCATGTTATGGGACATATAATAGCATGATTTTTTAACGCGGCACCCTGCGGTGCAGTACGAGATCTGTCTTGAAAAGTTCAGAATCGTATCTCCTGTTGTTTAACTGATATGTCCTGCCTCATGAATAAGATTTAAAGTGCATCTGTGGAAGTGGAGATTTGTGTAAGAGATAGGACCATTAATCAGACTCTGACCACAGGCATGCTGGGGGATGGGCACCTGCAGGAAATGTTGCCGCTGACATTATTTTGCCTCGCAGGTATGGTTGGCAAAACACATAAAAAATAATTGTAAAAAACAAAAGTTTAAAATCAGTAATAAACTCTTATTCTGAGATTTGTTTTACACTAGGAGCTAAAAATCACAGAGATTTCATAGATATAAAGTTGAAATTACAATATGTCTGAAAGAAATAGGATCTTTATATACAGGGAGACTTTATCTATCAAGAATTGACTGGACATTAGTGAATCATGGGCATTCCACACCAGAATGAAGACGGACCTAAATGTGAGTTTGATTAAAATTAATAAATAAATAAACAGCCATAAAAATAGATAAATAAAAAGAAAAGAAAAGAAAAAAATATATATTTTTTTTTACATTTTTAAATTCATGAGTAAAATAAGGTCTGTGGTAAACATAACTTGACAATACTTAATGATTTATTGTACAACATAAACTGCACACACTCACACCCAAACATTCTTATGTAGTAACTTATTATTTTAAGACCTTAGACCTTGTTTTACTTTTAAATTGAAACAGTCCATTATAAAAACCCATACGAAAATCTTGAGGGAACTTATGGCGAATTAGTCTACCGGGTTTTGACATCATGGCTGCAGCACTCTATTTGGATTTTGGCTAGTATTAATGTAAAAAAGAAAAAGAAATTGTTACATTTTGAAAATTATGATTATAGGCTTTTATGATTAATAAAAGGTGATTATGTTAAATTATGGTTAAACGTGCACAATGAGACCAGGAATTTGCATTAAAGAGAGATAAACAGGGTCGATTATAATTTTATGTTGACTTCAAACTAAAAAGAATGGTGCTTCTCTGAGATATAGTCTGTGCGCAGCAGATATTATATTACTTCATATACACAAACAGCCAAAGGGCATTTTCTCACAATCCAGTGCTTCAAGATCCCAAAAAATACTGAATGATCAAATAACATCTAACGCTAGATGAATCGTACAGAAACTGTGCATGCCTACTGCCTTACGCATTTGCAAATTGTACAGGCCTAGT
Source organism: Sinocyclocheilus grahami (assembly GCF_001515645.1). NCBI lineage: Eukaryota > Metazoa > Chordata > Actinopteri > Cypriniformes > Cyprinidae > Sinocyclocheilus > Sinocyclocheilus grahami. Next base: position 833,345 of record NW_015505730.1, read on the forward strand.
GTTCTCCCTGCTTTCTGTTTGCCTTTTGGGAAAGGATGGATAAAGGGAACCCTGAACATGTCGATAAGACTGACCTCCTTTTCAGGTTTGCCCTTCAGTATTACCTCATCATATTAATTCTCCTTTTGGTGTAACTGATGACGGTGACCGAGCCACTCCAATGACAACCAGCCTGTTAAATAAGGTATGGGGGAGAATCTCCATCACTATAATCACCACATCTTTACTACGCCTACCCGTTATTCCCCTCCCCCAATGCTGAACAGACAGAATTGATCTTAATAAGTAACAACAGCTGACCATTTAATCTATTTTCCATAAACATTGTAATTGCTTAAATGGGTATGTTAGTTCTTAGTCATCAAATCCAAAAAGTAACATCACCCATTGGTTCGAAAGATTGATAATGTTCCTTAGAACTTCTTATGAGCTCTGAAACCTAGAACTTTGTTACTATAAAGTGCACTGAACTTTGCTATTGTAAAATATCTTTCATATAATGAATCATAATGCTTTCAAACTATGTGTAGGCCTAATGATTTATAATTTCGCAGTTAAATCGCCCAGTAAATAAACACACAAATGTGTGACCCAACCCGATTTTTCAGGTTAACTGTTGCATAATAATGATAATCAGCCCTACTGGATATCATACATAAGCAAGATTTGAATTTGAAATAAATGAGGCCTATTGTTCCTGGAAGTGGGATTTTAAAAACACTTAATAGAAAACCAGCAATCTATGATGTTCTCACAAGCTCAGATGTGCACAATGTTCATTCCTCTGCCACCACTCATTAGTAGCAAATCACACCCACTGTCTCAGTGGAGGAACATCCAACTCATTTCTTATCTGGCTTTTCCACACTCTTTACTGTGGACCGAAGAAGAAACCAATCATCGTGCTAATTCATCCTACCGAATTCACTCGTGAAGTCTCAAAGCACGCGAGGCTGCCTTCTGTCTCTAATGCGACTTTAATTGTTTTCATTACAGTAGAGTAACTTATCTTGCTGTCATGACACAGATTTAGAAAGAATCTGATTTTCATAATAGGCGGAAAGGCTTCATAATCACATCGAAATTCAACTCTGAGGGCAGCATTCAATATGTTTTACATTAAAGAGCCTACAGTACTTGAGGAGTTCACAAAGCCTACATGTTATGTAAATGGGTTTTGTATAACTAAACTCTTAAAATTAAAGGTTCTTCAATGGTTTTTGATGTTACATCAGGCTATAAGTTCTTTCAATCAACATATTAGTTTTTGTGTTCTTGAAAATACCAATACATCAGGGTTTCTCAAAGGAAGAAAAGGTAGTGCTGCCTTCTCTAAAAGAATCTGATAAGAATGGCTAACTAATGGAAAAAGTTTAGGGATACAAGTGAAAAGTTACGAGAGAGGATTGGTTATTAATCACACTGTCAGCTTAATAATACCTGCCTATGATGTTCAAAAAAGCTGTGCAAATCATCCTGAAACTGGTCAAAATAGACAAAGAAAACAACTTACCCACTCAGACATCTTCATTTTTGGTCACATCTGAATCAAAATTTACCTGAAATTACTTAATATATAAATGGCATCCACCTGCGGAGGGTTTGATTACTATTCATTCAAAAAAGCTCACTGTTTTATAATATAATATACATTATATTTAATAACCTGTTTCATGAACCTGGAAACCATTTCACCATCAAATGGAACATGAATTTAAAAAACCTCCATCAATGCAAGAATGGGACTTTGCCTCCTCGTTTCAAAACCTCACCATATGCCACTGCAATACATACTGTAGATGATTTTCTCAACTAGAGAATGGAAAATACACTGTGGAACTTCACCAGCTTGCTCTAAAACCCTTTTTTCCTTTTAACCAAACCGTTTATTTTAAGACCATATAGACTGGGGTTCAGTGAGAACCCAAGAGCAAGCCAAGCACTCCAAAAACACAAGAGATCAATCATGAAGAGGAAAATTAGCATCACTTCAAGATCTAATGTTGGTGGTAAGGATGTCAAGGGCTACCAAGGGCATGTTTTCAAAAGCACAATATGCTTAAAGCACCACAAGTGCAATGAAAGTACTACATGTACTGCATAGAAAGGACTGCAAGCCAGTATCAATTTTAGATTCACAGATTGTACTACATCATTAAGTCTCATGAGAACAAAACGCCACTATTATGCTACAAACCAAGAGAAAAAGAGTTGCAAATCTAACAGCTTAATTTTTCTATACATCTATATGGCTCAAGAAAAAACAATGCAATACACAATGTGCATATAAATCCATCTTTAATACACATGATGCAGTTCTTACTATAATAGCCTACCTACACCGAAACGATGCCAGACACATCAAACATAGTTCTGTCTCCATATCTGCATCATGCATCCTTAATATCCGTGAAAGCTCCAGAGCAAGTACGCTACTCATCGGAATAGGAAATAACCGGGTTTGATTTCACCTGTCAGATGCGCTTTACTATAACCCTCATACATTCCATAACAGGTTTTCAAAGTGTTAAAACACGCGTATCTTAGGACATATCGAGGATACAACCTCTCCTCGCCAAACAAAAATAAATAAAATAAAGATTTGCTTACCTTTCGCAGTAGTTTGTGTGCGAAGTGCGCAGAGCTCGAGCTGTTAGTCAGCGCTCGACAGCGGAATGTCTCGAGCGATGATGCTTTCCCTTCAGTGGTGCGTTTCTCTTACAAATACGTTCAGTGAAAGGCTGAACGTAGTCAATAGCTTTTACAAATCCATGGCAACCGAGAAAACCCTCCACAACTTCGCTAGATTGTGACCGGCGTTAACACACCCCCTTCCTCAATCTACTCACCGACAATATGCCAATTGACTATGAATTTCTAAATTAAATTAATAGTCAGTGTTGGGGAGTAACTCGTTACATGTAACGGAATTACGTAGTTTAATTACAAAATAAAAGTAATTGTAATCAGTTACAGTTACTAAGAAAAAATGTGTAATTAAATTACAGTTACTTATGAAAATGTTAAGAATTTCAAAGGGGGTTACATATGATTTTTTCCACACACTCCCACATAGAGTTGCAGTGACTACTCTAAAATATGAAACACCAATGTTTCAGAAGTTTATAAGTGAACAAAGGCCTTCTGTAGCGAATCGATGCGTATTTGTAAGAAAAATATCCATATTCAAAATGTAATAATCATTTTAATGTAGCTTGCGCCAACAGTTGTACACGGAAGCAGCTCCGGGCTGATGGCGTATGAGTTCAGCATTGCGCATGCGCCGGTGAGTCTTGTGAAAACCAACGTTTGTTAACAGGAGCAAAGGAAGCAAAGTTTCCTTACTTTAGCAAAGGAAAACCAGTCTCCTCTTGGCTTATATCTAAATCCTCCGACATTCTTCTTTACAAATCCTCGTTTTTTTACTTCTAATAAGTGACCGTTGTTTTGTTTTGATCTCGCCCCTGTGCTTCTGCGTTCATCACTTCTGAGCGGCGCATGCGCAGCACTGACCTCATACATCATCAGCCTGGAGCTGCTTCGGTGTAGGACTGTTGGCTACATTAAAGTGATTATTATGTTTTAAATATGGTTATTTTTCTTACAAATACGCATCGATTCGCTACAGGAGGCCATTGTTCACCCCCCGGAGCCATGTGAGACACTTTTTTATGGATGGGAGCTTTTTATTTAACTTATTTTGGACTGATGCATGCAACACCCGCTGAGTGGCATTAAACAGCTTGAAAGATCGAAGACAATTTTTAATATAACTCCGACTGGATTCATCTGAAAGTTATATACACCTAGGATGACTTGAGGGTGAGTAATTTATGGGTTCATTTACATTTTTGGGTGAACTAATCCTTTAAAGTCAGAAATCTGCAGCTGAATCATGAACAATGGGTACTGATACATCATTGAGTTTGAACTTTTTAACAAAACCTGCCTTGAATTGTCCCTCACTTAGAAAGCAGTCTGGAGTAAAATGATTTGCGCAGCCAGACATAAATTTAGTGAAAGTGAATTGAATTGACGTGGCTAAATATGGTGTCCCATACTCAGAGTTTGTGCTCTGCATTTAACCCATCCAAGTACACACACACAGCAGTGAACACACACACCGTAAACACACACCAACAAAGTTGGGGGTTTGGTGGCTTTCTCAAGGGTCTCACCTCCATCGTGGTATTGAAGGTAGAAGAGAGTGCTGGTATTCACTCCAAAATCAAAATGGCTTCATAATTGAGACTGTTTAGGTTTTTGGGAGATTATTGTAAGGTGGTTGTGTCCACACACTTCTAAGACACATTTATACGCAAATTAAGATATTTTGCATCCAATGTCTCCTTTAAAATTTAAATATTATAATCTTAATTCAAGTGATGAAGGATTTTGAAAGTCTGACAGTTATCAATGTTGAGCACATATTGTAAGTTTAACCCTGCCTGGTTTACATGTTTGAAAATGATTAACAGTTGAAAACATTAGTAATTTAGAAAAGTAATTAAAATGTAATCAAATGTAATCAGTTACATTACTTTAATAAAGTAATTGAAAAGTTACACTACTTATTACATTTTAAGTAGGGTAACTTGTAATCTGTAACCTATTACATTTCCAAATTAACCTTCCCAACACTGTTAATAGTGCACTGAATCACTGTATGCTCCTCTTTCCTCACTTGTGTTAAACGGGTATTACAGTTCTAATATGTATAAATATATGCACTTTTATGAAATCAAATGGGCATAATACATAACTTAAAATGCTGTTCTTAAAAAAAAATCAAAAATCAAACAAACACAACAGTTTAAACCAAGCTAGTTATTTGGTCTTACAGTAGTAGCTGGTTGGCTGGTTTTAGAGGGGCTTTTCAGACTGGGAGTGCCTGAAGACCAGCTTGACTGAGCTGAGAGACCTGTTTAAACCAGCTAAGACCAGCAGAGTCAAAATACTGTTATGTTAATGGCAAGGACTTTAAAAAATATTTGGCCCCTGTTGTGTTTTCAGCACCTTAGACAGCAGCACAATTGGTGGCTTCTGGATTATGTCTAGTGTGCCTTAACATTTACAGGCACTACATTGTCATGGAAATATGCACTATAATGACCATGAGTTTAAGGTTATATACAGTGAAGAAAGTTCCAAAAATAACAATTAAAATGCTAAACTTCATTTGCATTACATAAAATATCGAACCAAGTGGCATTTATAAAGAAAGATAACACAAGAACACTTATTGTATCTAGATGAATTTTAAATTATTCTATCTCAGCAACAAATTGAAGCAGAAACATAATTTTTATAATTAGATTGCCAATGCAAAAACGTCTCAGGTTGTAACCCTGGTTCCTCGAGGGAACGAGACGCTGCGTCGAGAACGCTAGGGGAACGCCTTCAGTGACCCACGCTCTGAATCACATGTGAAATCAGTCCAATAGCTGAGCGGGACGTCACGGCGGATGACATCATGACCGGGAAGCTATAAAAGCACGTGCATGTAAGAGACCACCGTTGTGTTGTTACCAACACATGGTGACCTCTTAGGTATGGGAGAACTCGAAACATGGCCAGCATCTCTTGACAATTGAATGCCATGTCAGATGGCGACCACTCCACAGACCGCGGGCAGGGTGGCCACTCATGACCGCACCTCCACCGGTGAGGGATGCATCCGTCGCTAGCATACGCGGCGACAAGGAGCTCCCAGCACGAAGCGACGAGACAAGAACCAAGGTTTCCTCCACATGTCTAAGGCACGTA